>NW_019396278.1:163017-198110 GCF_000591075.1 Eurytemora carolleeae | reverse complement strand
ATATTTTGGGGGAATCTATATGTATCCTCTGGGAGCTATTGAAGGGTGGAGGTGTTTGTATATAATAAATTTATATATATTATACAATACAATTACATACAAGGATAGATATTAGTTAGAATTACCTTCTCCAAACATAATTTTTTTAATCTGGAATATTTTTAGAGAAAGCGTTATTCCAAGTGCCCCTCCATTCAATGATGGTAATACCCGATTTACGAATTTAAAATCTTTGTACTGATCAAATAAATTCATGTTTTTGTTTCTTATTTTTTTATTTTGATTTGTAGTTTCTCTGCAAAAGTGACTTGCTCACTACTTGCTTAAAAGAAATTAATAAAAATAAACACTTTTGAGATAGAAAAACGACATTTTCTCCCTCATTTTTGATCAGATAAAGTTTCAAGGGTACCGTTGTAAATCGAGAATTGGTATCTTATAGTTCCTGTAAGAGCTTTAAGACAGTTTTAGAGAATTACAGTTTCAAAGTTAATTACAGCTAGCTAAGATTATTATGATTTCCAAGATGAATATTATTCAACGGTGGGCCATCAGAGAATTTATTTACTGTCCAAAAAATAAATAAATAAATAAATGAACTCGGTTTTGGTGGCTAAAAACTGGTTTAGAAGTCTGTTTACAAACAATCTAATGGCTAATGTCAAAACAATATCTACAGTTTCGACATGAAATGGTGGGGGAACAGGCCATGCATAAGAAGGCAGTTATAGGAGGGGGGGGGGCACAACTTTTTTTTTAACGCAGATCTATTTGAATATATTTCCCTTGCCTGTTTTTCCGTTTATTCCCTATCTTGAAATACTGGGTTCAATTTCATGTTTCCGTTCAAGTCCAGTTTCGGATACGTTTGTTGACAACCAACAACTATACGTTCGTACAGACACCGAACCTGAGTTCATTGTGAATAAAGAATTTGGTGTATTCTGAGTAAAACATTCTCTTATTGCCTTACCTTACCTTGATAAAAGTGATTACCATGGTTTAAGAGAAGGATAGGATGGTTTATCATGAATTACAAGATGTATTTCATGGGTTACCATGGTTTAAGAGAAGGATAGGATGGTTTATCATGATTTACAAGATGTATTTCATGGGTTACCATGGTTTCAGAGAAGGAAGGAAGGGTTATCATGATTTACAAGATGTATTCCATGGGTTACCATGGTTTAAGAGAAGGAAGGAAGGGTTATCATGATTTACAAGATGTATTCCATGGGTTACCATGGTTTAAGTCAAGGATATGATGGTTTATTATGATTTACAAGATGTCATGGCTAAGGATATGATGGTAGACTATATATTTCTAGTCATATCTAGATATATCCCTTTTTTAGATATTTCTAGATATCTTATACTCTCTAGATATATTTTATTATCTAGATATCTAGATATATTTTATTATCTAGATATCTAGATATATCCCTCTCTAGATATTTCTAGATATATCTTCTCTAGTTATTTCTAGATATATCCTCTCTAGATATTTCTAGATACATCTAGATATATCCCTTTCTAGATAATTCTAGATATATCCCTCTCTAGATATTTCTAGATTGGATTTGGTGCTATAGATCATTAAACCTCTCTCTACATCGTTTCTTACTTAAACTTTTCCTTTCCGATTCTTTCTCCTCTTTAGGAAAGTTTTAGGACTTTCTCTACTTTTTTTTAGTTTTCTTTTCTAATCTTAATCTTATCCCTCTAATAAATTATATCACCCCTTAAAAAGATTTCTACCTTTTCATACTGCACTGGAATCCACATAACATTCAGTTTAGGGTTCAGTTTGAAATAATCCGTGTTACTCCGATATCTGACAAAAAAATGTTTGTTTTTTCAATGAAACAATAAAACAAATAAAGCTTTCACTGTTGATGACTGTAAAATGACAACTTAAGGACAATACGGGGTCATACAATCGTCAGAGTACTTTTCCTACGGTAGAGTCTGCATTTTGTTACTAAAGTCGAGAGTATAATTCTCTGACCATTGACCAACAGTGTGTTCTCTCTTTGCTTAGTATTTAATTATAGATTCTCAATAATAGAAAGAAGTGTAATTATTCTTCACTAGTTTGTAGATTTCCCAGGGATGTACCGTTAGCAAAGGTACAGTGGAGGGCGTTTTTATATCAATAAATGAAGACGACTTTTCTACTTAAGTTTTGATTTCTGACAAGCTTTTTACACATTACGAGTTTACAAGTAATTGAAGAAAAGCTGTTGATTAACTGCTTCTCTTTGTTTCCGTGATCATGTGTATCGACATGATGTTTAAAAGCTTGTTGTTAAATAAAAATTCAAATCGGAAGTCGTCTTCATTGTATTGATATCTACGACTGTATTAGGAGAAAAGATAGGGAGATGAGGATATCTACGGATTTCATGAACATTCAAAACCAAGAGAACGCGGAATAAAGTTGTGTTTATTAGAATTTTTAGATAGAATTGTCACTACGGATTTTGTTATTTGTAATTGATATAATTCTGAATAATGTGTCCTGAAACATGAAATTAAAAGGTTGTTGGCTATATTTATGAAAAAAACCGACTGTATTTTAGTTTGCTCTGGAAAAGTTTATTTCGATTTAAAAATATTTTGTAAAAACAATTATTGCAAATGGGCAATTTTTTTTGCGTAACAAAATAAATTTCATATTGTTGTAGATTTAATCTAAAGACCGTTTTCATGGTAGTTTATTTTTATCTAATATACTCAATAGTTTAAAGTGTTTCTTAAGAAAGAATAGCCATACAACACGCTATATGTTTCAATTAACTACAGAGCGTCCTATTTCATATCAAATTGCCTACAGGCTACAAGCTTTCACGACAAAATAAACACTTACTACTCGAAAAAAACCTAACATTTTCTATATCAGCCTTATTCCATTTTTCAAAATGATTACTTCTTCTTAAATTTTCTGATTAGGCCCGAAAATCGTAATTTAGACCTAGTAGCGATCTTATAAGATGATGCACACCCTGTATGAACTAAATGTACCAGTATTTGTAAATTCAGAGCTGGGAACTTTTGTGAAAATCCTGATCACTTGATCTCGATATCCATTGAGGATCACAAAAAAAATAATACCATTTTATATGCTTATTTTAGTTATTCCGCCCCTGATAAAAGCTTCCTTCAACCCCCTGATTGGATTCGATTACCATGCAGGATATCGAATAGAGATTAAATTAATCTGCAGATTAACAATGGATCGAGTTCAAGCATTGATCTCAATATCTTCCCTTTTTGATAATACATATTTCAAAATGCCTGAATTGAATAAACAACAAAAACTGATTAAAATATTCATTTTTTTCAATTCTATTGTTAAATAAAAATAAAACAAATTAACGTTCAAAGAATATGTTTACTGCAGTAATTCAGCAATTAGAACAGAAACAAATAATTTTGATCTTTATTAGAGTTTCTTTTTACTCTCGTTTTTTTCAAGGATCAATGAAAAAATACGTAGAAATCGTTTCAGATATGAATTATACCAAATAGACTTTTAAAAATCTAAAGTATAACATATTTCTAAAAAAGCTTGCATTTGAAGTTTCGTTCCGAGCTGTAGGCAGCTAGGGCAGTTTACAAACAATTACTCACTATATAGACCGCAAACAAAGTTGTATACAGAAATAAAATTTTTTTGTCCCCCCCTCCCTAAGAGCTCCTATTTTTTTATACTGTTATGTTAATAATAATTAGTATTTAAACTAGAGATAGTAAAATACATTTTTGAAAATGAAAAACTCAACTTAAACTTAAATTCTATGAGATGAAAAAAAGGACAAAGGTCCAGAAAATAATTATGATAAATGTTAATTATATGATAAAGCTCCTCGTTCATTTTTATGTTTGCTATGGGCTGAATTTTACAAAACAGCGGTGTAATGAATAAAGTAAATTAAATCCAAATTAAAAAAAAACTAAAAATGGTCTTTTACTACCTCCAAACTCAAGCCTTCGTAGCTTGGCATTTAAAAATAACTGTTTTACTTCGCTATCCCTGATAGCTAATTTTTTCATGTTCTTCACTCTTGAGTTTAAGATTTAAAAAGTGTGAAAGCTCTGAGTTCTAGGGAGGGGGGGGCTACGCCCTTCTTTACAGGTCTAGGGTGGGGCACTGCCCCCTTGCCCCCCCTGTATATGCCCTTGACCGCAAAAGCAAACTTTATTGTAAGGATCTCTGATTTGAAAAGGTGGTTTAACTTCCCCGCAGGATGGTTTATTTTTCTGTAAGGAAGTTCCCATGCAGACACGATAAACTGCATTAAGTATGTTGCATATAATTCCTAGTAAACGAAGAATTGTTCTGCCTTGTACAGTACACATACAGTCACATACAGTGACGGGATAACGAGCCAGTGCACAAAATATATAATTGAAGTACAGGACTGACTTTTAGCCAGCTGCAACAAGCTGTATAGTACTATACAGACTTCAGACGGGAAAACAAGCCAGTACACAAAATAAATAATCTAATCTTCTTCTAGTGAGA
This sequence comes from Eurytemora carolleeae, assembly GCF_000591075.1. NCBI lineage: Eukaryota > Metazoa > Arthropoda > Copepoda > Calanoida > Temoridae > Eurytemora > Eurytemora carolleeae. The sequence continues at coordinate 193,582 of NW_019396278.1, read as the reverse complement.
TCAATGTGGGTTGAGTTGAGTCTTGTGTTATTTCAACATAAAGTATGTTGTGTAAAGATGTGAAGATAAAAAGGTTTCTATAAGGTTTATATCCATCAAGGTATTTTACAACTACTTCAACTTTTTATGTTTATTAAATTCAAACATCTTCTAGCTTTACCTTTAGAAAGATTGAAAAACTTCAAAAGTTTCAGCTTTTTGATAATATTCAAAATCCTTCAAAATTAACAGAAAGGTTTCCTGGAAACCCTTCATCACTTTAAACATTCCTGTTATCTTGTAAAATAAAAAAATCCTAGCAAAAATCAATGGTTATGGATTTTGTTGAATGTTTTATCTCAATATCCAATGTCGGCACATTTAAATTCAATCTCTCCGATAAAAGTTAACCCTGCAGGGTATGACCACCATGGGCACACATGGAAAAGACCAATATTCCTTTTTAATTTTTGAATATTTTTTTGTAAACGTTTTTGAAATTATTAAACCATTTTCCACAACTTTTATAAAAGTATAAATTTTTGCAAAATAAAGATTAAACTTTTACATAACATGGTTTTATTATAATAGGTTAGGATTTGACTCGTAAAAAAAGTTATTTCCCAAGTCCAATGGAACCTTTTATTAGATAGTACAATTCAAAAAACTAAATAACTGTTCTTTTTTAGGAGATATCGGCAAAATTCGGTTGGAAACATAAACTTCCGGTACAAATATGTTAATTTTATTTGATAATTTTTAATCTCAAACAACCAAAGGATGGCCATTCTAGGTAATACTTCAAAGAGAACGAGAATTTTTAAAATTTATCCCAAGCCTGAAGAAATAATGGAGAGAGTAAATGTCATTAAATCCTCAATGTTTCAATCTACCGGACATTCCTATACTTTTTAGTAAAGGATATTCGAGGTTTGGTAGAATAAGCCGTAAAATTAACCCAGAAGAAATTCTACAGACTGAGATGCTGAAAGCTGACCCCCAGCTATCCAGCACTAATAAATTGTTAGCTGAAATGTGGGGTAAGGTTAAGACAACTTCTGGGCCAAGCACTGTGGCTAGGGGGCCGAGCGCAGCGGTTTAGGGGCCGATCGCGGCGGCCTTATTTATTAAGCTAATAAATTGATAGCCGCTATGTTGGGTTAGATTAGGTTTTCTGGGCTGAGCGTTGCGGCTAGGACAGGCTAGGAGCCGAGCTTACAAACAGTTTTCGTGGATTTGTCATGCTAAACTTTTAAGAAATCCTGCATAATGTTTTTTCTGTATGTATTTAACAAATTAATATACAAACAATGATTGAGAAACATAAGAGGGATTTAGTGGGGCTTGTTCAATTAGAAGACCTGGACTTCGCTGATGACCTAACTCTACTACTAGCCTCTAATCACAGAAAAATGCAAGAAAAGTCTGACAGATTGGTAAAATATGCTAAACAAGTAGAACTCTATGTAAGCACCAACAAAACAGAGGCTATGAACTAGGGCTGGGCTCGTTTCGACTTTTTTAAATCGTTCCGTTCTGTTCTAGAACGAGGGCTAGATCATTCTGTCCTTATTCGTTCTTTTTCCTATCGTTCAATCCCCCTTCCGTTACCTTCTTTGTCAAGAACTGATCCTTCCTCGTTCAGTTCTTTATACTCTAATATTTATCGTACGTGAAATTTTCTTCTTTTCACACTGTTTTTAGGACAAATATGCCCTTGAGGGTAGGATAATACCGTGGAGTACACGGGGGGGGGGGCATATTTAATATTACATCTTGAGATTTGTTAAAAAAACTTGGGATTCTTCATTTTAGAGTCAGTATTTCTTAAATGTTTTCATTATATTTTTTTTAAAATCATTTTTTATATTTCTTTTTCATTTCTTCAAAGTTCACAAACCTACAAAGCAGTTTAATTAATATAAAATCAATTGAGAGGTTTAACTTTGTCAAAATTTTGTCTGTTCAGGAATTGCATTGAATATCCATGTTTCCCATTTTGAGAACTGATTTTTTTCATTTGTGGTTTCTCTACAAAAGTGACTCATGCATTTCTTGCTTCAGAAACGATGGAAAAATGAAGGTTTCAAAGGTACATCGGACATGTCATGATGCCACTTTATAAATGGAGTGTCACATTAAATTACGCATGTATTACATTTAAGTATAGTTACATCACTTTTGCCTTAACTAAAAAGTTTCAATAAAAAAGCCTTAATCAATACTGCCTTCAGTGTGAATATAGATTTGATATAATTATTTATATAATAAATCTTATGAAAATATGAATATTTTTAAGATACGTTTCCTTCTCTATTTTTCACCACTTTAAGCTTACGCCACAGTATTAAGAGAGAGATGTCTGATGAGCCCACTTCAGAGAATTACATAAATAGTTCATTAACACTTGTAATTTGGAAGTGTATATATATGATCAATTAGTTTAACTTAACTTGAAAAGGATATCAATATTTTTTAAATAGGGGGTTTTAAGGGGGGTTACCAACAACTTTTCCTGATTTAAAATGCGTTCTGGACTGTTTAGAACGCCTTCCTGATAATAAGAACGCGTTCCAAATTTTAATGTTCTTTTCAAGCAATTTCCGTTCGTTCCACATTCGTTCTTTTAATAATCGTTCCAATATTTTTCAGAACGCGTTCTATGTGTTCGTTCTTTTTTTTGGGACAATGATATCGTTCTTAATAATTGCGTTCGTTTTTGTGAAAGAACGATTGTTCCCCAGGAACGACGTCCAGCCCTACTATGAACATCAGTAATCAGCCAAACCAAACCTCAGTTATAGACGGAAAAGAAATGCAGTTGAAAAGTTCACCTATCTTGGAGTGTAATAAGCAAGGATGATGGAGCAATTAGACAGATATTACATTAAGACTGTCAAAAGCAAGAAACGCATTAAGCCTGCTGACCAACATCTGAAGATCAAACAAATACAGTAGCAATGTAAAATCTGTACTTCCCTATGGTTCAGAGTGCTAGAGGGGAGATATGAACAAAGTTTCTTTCTTTCATGACACCTGTCTGAAAAGTAAATGCAGAATATTCTGGCCCAACCAGATTTCCAATGCAGAACTGCACTCCAGGACCAATAGTATAGATATACAAGAAGAGATCAAAGCAAGGAGGTTAAGATGGCTGTGACATGTACTGAGAATGGAAAATAAAAGGACACCTAATACAGCGCTACGATGGACTCCACCAGGGAGAAGGAACAGACCCAATACTACTTACTGACGCAGTGTCAAGACAGAGCTGGTGAGAAGCTGAGAAGATTGCTATGAACCGTGAAGAAAGGTATGGAATTGTTCGAGCAGACTAATGTCTCACCAGGGATGAAGAGGAGTAAGTAAGTAAGTAAGTCAGTAAGTAAGTAAGTAAGTAAGTAAGTAAGTAAGCAAGCAAATAAGTGAAAAACAATTTAGATATTATATAAGATATCTAAATGTGCTAAATATGTTTTTATTCTTGATTGATCTTTATAATCTCCATAAAACCTGAACATTCAGCTTTCTAAACTTAAAGGTTTAGTGTCTTTCAAAATTCATAAAAAGGGTTAACCATTCATTCATCCTTTGGATCTTATGTTTCTGTACCCATTCATTAACCATTCATTCATCCTTTGGATCTTATGTTTCTGTACCCATTCATTAACCATTCATTCATCCTTTGGATCTTATGTTTCTGTACCCATTCAATAACCATTCATTCATCCTTTGGATCTTATGTTTCTGTACCCATTCATTAACCATTCATTCATCCTTTGGATCTTATGTTTCTGAACCCATTCATTAACCATTCATTCATCCTTTGGATCTTATGTTTCTGTACCCATTTATTAACCATTCATTGATCCTATGGATCTTATGTTTGTGTACCCATTCATTAACTATTCATTCATCCTTTGGATCTTATGTTTCTGTACAACGAATTCTATAAAATATTAGATTTTCAAAATTTGCCTCCCTCTGAAATTATTGGGAACCTTTTTTGGGCCTTTCTGATCCAGCACTCTACTATTATATTGACCTAAAATACTGGATATCTATATTACTATTCTATTACTATAGGACTGAAAGTTAAAGTTTAAATAGAGAGATTTTACCGAGACTGTGTTAGTAGGAAGGGTATGCTTAAGCTGTACTTTTAAAGGATTAAGTCAACCTAACTTCTCTGCTTAATCTTTGAAAATGCTTTTAGTTCTGTTACACCAACAAAAATAGAAAGATTTAAAATTTAATTTAATGCCAATATTTTGGAAAATAATTATATATACTATTTACAGTGAAAACCAGAAAACAGTGGAATTCTTTTCCCGACAAGACATTTTCGAAAATGGGGAAAACTTAACTACTTCTTGAACTTTCTGAATAGACCCTTTTAACAAATGTTTACACTTTACAGTCGGACAAAAGTGTCCGCTCCAGGAAAACAGCGTACCGCAGATGTCGGACAATGGTCTCTCCGGTTCCTTTATCCCTGTATCTCTGTATCCCTGTATCCCTGTATCCCTGTATCCCTGTATCCTTGTATCCATGTATCCCCGTGTCCCTATATTCCTGTATTCCTGTATCCCTGTATCCCTTATCCCTGTATTAATGTATATCTTGGCTGAATTCTATCACTTCCCTAAACTATTAAGGTTGTGGAGACGATGTAGTTAAATAAATCAAGTTTATTAGACATTTCTATTCCCAGTTTATGATGCCTGGGAAGCTAAACACAAAATTCAATATTATCGGTTGTAAAGGTTCAAATTTATACAATATATACAAGAGGGATATAAACAGGGATACATAGAACATTTTCTGAAAAGTACAATAAGATGTAATTATAAGCCTCCTTCTATTTGTAGAGTGGCATGTACGATTCACAACGGTAAATTTTAACTTTAAAACGTATTTATCTCGCTAAAAATTATGTACCACTGCCGCATGAATTCTTTCCGTAGACGGCTTGTAAATGTTAATAAAATGAAAGCTGTTATATTCTGAAATATAATTAGCGTTTCCTGAAATTAAAGAAAAAAAATTTGTATTCGAAATCTGAAAAATTGTATTGTAAAGAAAAATAGTAATTTTATCCCTAATGTAAATAGATTTCCACATCAAAGTCTGCTAATTTATTTTTCTAGTCGTAAAAATAATTATTTCTAAAAGCTTCTTAAAGGGAAAATTGGAAATTATTAATATTAATTAACTTGTGATTGGAAAATGTAAATATAAATGAAGGGGCATTACGAAGTACGTTTACAGTCCCTTTAGGTTGATTTTAAGTTTTACGAAGGGTTCATTCAGATCGAATTATAAAAGCATAATATCATATTAGGCAAAACAGTTTGCAAAATATTATTTTTCATTAGATATATTTCATTCGAATTTTAGAACATTTATTTTTTTGGAAAAAGTTCCAGTTCTAGAATAAGCAGAAGAAACATTATATAAACTATGTTTTAAAAATGATTGAAAGGAACTGATAAACGTAATTTCAAGTGACCTGTCACTTGAAAGTGAAATATCTGATTTACAACGTAGCCCTTATATAAAATTTGCCTGTTCAAGAATGATACAGATATCCATGTTTATAATATTAAAAACTGATTATTTTCAAATGTGGGTTATCTACAAATGTGACCTCCAGGAAAAACATTGAGTAATTATCAAATTAAAATTTGTTCAAGCTAGACAAACCACGTTATCTTCCACATGATCGGTAAAAGTTTCAATGGTATCCATGTGAATCAGGCATGTCCCTTTTAATATGAAAGCCTACAGTCCCTTTAAAATCTTCACTCTTATGATAAATTCTGGTAGAGTGCTCGATAGGTTACCATGCCCTTAATTATTCAGAAAGGAGAGAGGGGATGATTCCGATATGCTCAGAGGTCCGTTCTTTTGTGAGAAGTATCGTTAATCTTGAACGCATGATCTCGATATTTAATGCAGGCTCTTATAAAGGAATTGAGTCTGATTTTTAATCCCTGCAACCCAATGTCGTAAATCTTTAATAATTCAAACTATGAATTCTATTAGATCAAATAGTCTAAGTTTGAAATATCAAAGGTTTACAGCATTGCAGGAATTGCGAAGAATAAAGGATTAGAAAATTTGAGTCTTTTTACAAAGATTCAATTCCTTTTAAGATAAATGCTTGATCCGTCAATTGAAATTATCCCTGCAGTGTATGACCATCAAGGACATCAAAGATGAATTAAGTTAATCCTTATGTCTGCATAAGATGAACGCTTGATCCTGAGATTCACAAAACCAAATTTCTGACTACATAAAGCTGCCCATGAGCCTTTCTTTTGACTGGTATGATGGGATTCACAATTTGGTTAAAATTTTCAGAAATGTATATAATTAAATTTTTTGTTCTTCCCTCAAATTAGTTTGGACTTTCTTCCCGTTCCCCTTTTACCTTCTCTTCCCTTCTTTTTGTGACCTTAAATTTCTTTCCCCAGGTAGGGGGAAGGAGGGGGGGGGGGGGTGAATACACTCCTGAATTTTAAACCTTCACCTTTAAGCATGAAATATTCCCCTTTGTATTCTCTGTATATATATAAAGCAAGGTCTGTAAATGGGTGTAAGATATTTCAATTATTATATAATCTACGGAAGCTGGAAAATTTATTGTTAATAATATAGAAACTAAATCATGGTACACTACAACCCCTGCTGCTTTAATGTTTTTATAAAAAGGTAAATAAATAATACAGGGGACATTAGTTCCAAAACTATCACTTGGTCCATTTCTAACACTGAGTGCTAGAAATGGGCACGAATTAAAAGACTGGGTTTTTGGGATCCCGGCCCATATCCAAAGTAAACGTCGATAATAAAAACTATAACCAACATTTTATTGAACACGACGAGGACAACAATTCCCGATTTTAAACTTTTTTAAACAAAATTAAAATAGGAGTTATTTTTAAATTAGATCTCTAGACCATTTTCAAGACAATGTCAGGTTTTCCATTTTTGAACATATCCTGAATTTGAAATATTGTCGCATTTTCGAGACAAACCCCATTTTCCCGTTTTTGAGTGTTCAATTCAAAACAAAACTCACTTTCATGATTTACAAAATAAATCACTGAAGACGAAAATTATCTTATCTTAAATTAGAGAATATCGATGATTTATTTTCAAGCATTTAAAACTAACAGTTTCCTGCATTTCAAGTTAAATCTATATTGTAAGAACAAATTTGATATTAATATTTTGATTTCTCAATGGTGTAATGGGTTTTAAATTATATAAAGACAGTTTGTTTTTATTTTCCATTTTGTTTATATTTTACCTTATCAAAAATCTTGTTTTGTCACGTAAATGCGATAGTGCTTAAAAATTTACATTGATATGATTATGAATTCCGGTAATTGTCTCAAAACCAGGATATGTTCCGAAAACGCGACATGAGCTGAAATCTGGTAATTGTTTCAACATAGGGATATGTTAGGAAATGAAATCAAGAATCATCAAAAACTAATTCTCACACCTTATTTTTAGTTTAAAATTGACATTTATTATTTTAATATAAAGTGTTAGCCGTTATTTATAAATATATGGTGTAATTACGTTCTACTCGTCTTGGATTTAAAGATATATACTCTTGAAAAATATAACTTAGCGGATTTGGCCCATTTCTAACACTCAGTGTTAGAAATGGGCCAAGTGTTAGTTTTGGAACTAATATCCCCTGTAATATATATAATGAATAATATATATATATATATATATATATATATATATATATATATATATATATAGTTGAGAAAGTATCTTTTAATCTATCACATATTTCTTGGTTTAAGATTAATCAAAAGAAAAAGAAAAAATGCAATAATTTCTTTTAACTGTTTCTTACTATTTTCTTTCTTTTTGCATATTCGAGTTAAAAGATAACGTTGTTTTTCTAACTTGAAAACTGTTTAATTCCGATCATTTTTCCATTGTTTCTTAAAAGGGTATAATGTTTTTTTAAATTCACAAAAGTTTCTTTAAAGGGAATAAAGTTTCTTAAAAGGGTATAATGTTTCTTTAAAGGGACTAAAGTTTCTTTAAAGGGAATAAAGTTTCTTTAAAGTAAAGAAACTAAAGTTTCTTTAAAGGGAATAAAGTTTCTTTAAAGGAACTAAAGTTTCTTTAAGGGGAATAAAGTTTCCTTGAAGGGACTAAAGTTTCTTAAAAGGAACTAAAGTTTCTTTAAAGGGACTAAAGTTTCTTTAAAGGGAATAAAGTTTCTTTAAAGTTAATAAAGTTTCTTTAAAGGGAATAAAGTTTCTTTAAAGGAAATAAAGTTTCTTTAAATGGACTAAAGTTTCTTTAAAGGAACTAAAGTTTCTTTAAAGGGAAGAAAGTTTCTTTAAAGGAAATAAAGTTCCTTTAAAGGGAATAAAGTTTCTTTAAAGGGAATAAAGTTTCTTTAATGGAAATAAAGTTTCTTTAAAGGAAATAAAGTTTCTTTAAAGGGAATAAAGTTTCTTTAAAGGGAATAAAGTTTCTTTCAAGGAACTAAAGTTTCTTTAAGGGGAATAAAGTTGCCTTGAAGGGACTAAAGTTTCTTAAAAGGAACTAAAGTTTCCTTAAAGGGAATAAAGTTTTTTCAAAGCAAATAAAGTTTCTATAAAGGGAATAAAGTTTCTTTAAAGGGAATAAAGTTTCTTTGAAGGTAATAAAGTTTCTCTAAAGGCAATAAAGTTTCTATAAAGGGAATAAAGTTTCTTAAAGAGACTAAAGTTTCTTTAAAGGGAATAATACACTTTTTAAAGAGACTAAAGTTTCTTGAAAATAACGAAAATTCCGTTTAGAAAACAAGTTTATTTTTAATTCATTAACGAGCTTTGAGTCTATGCCACAAACTGAATTTTTCCTAAACACGTGACTGAGTTTTAGTTTATCCTGTTATGCAATATTTATTCAAATATTGATGCCAAATTTCTAAACATACTCATTGGTAGTTTGTATGGTGTTGTTGGACTGAGTAACTGAATATAAATTATATGCATAGAATACCTAATGTATTTATATAATATATAAACAGTGTATTTTGGCAAGCCAAATCTTCTCTTCATGCCTGGAATATAAACAGATTCACCACGGATGTAACAGACTTACCTTAAGCTTTTCCATGCCGTTTTTCCTTCCTTGTAACCCGCATATCCTTCAAGTTTGAGTAATCGGGTATGTACTATGTATACCATGAAGAGCAATTTAATTGGTTAGTTTTAAATCCTGATACGGCAACCAAACAAGTCTGCTTTTTCAATCTTGGATGCAAAATTACACTAAAGAAGTCATAAGGTCGCAACATCGTACCAGTCAATATAAAATAAACTTCAAACTGAATTCAAACTTCAAAATGTAATGAACATATGATATATTTATTAGTTTGGGATGGGTTGTCAGGAAATTCTCATTATTTTTGGGAAGCTCAGTTTAAAATCATGTGTGCGCAATATATTTGGTTTGGTTTGCTGTGTACACTGTGCGGGGGGCAGGTGTTTGTATATATCCCCGGGAATCCTCTTGGGAAATATACTTTAATCTTGTTACCATTGGATTATTGAAGACTGGTGGAGAGGAGACCCTTGTGTGGAAAATATCAATATTATGAACATTTAACTAAACACTACATGTATTGAAGAGGACTTGTAGAACATTTTGCTAAGAGTCTGTTCACTTTTTGAACTAATAATGTTACATTTAGACTCATGCAGCAATTGCAATACTACACATCCACTTTTCTACAGCCTCATATCATTGTACTGTTTTGATAAGTTTTATAATGAAGAAAAAAACTTTTGATTTGACATCATTTTTAAGTTCTTTGACATCATAGTTAATTCAAATAACAGATAGGACACTTTAGTCGTCTTTTCAAGATTTAAGGGGTTTTTCATTCACAATATTCTTCAGGCATGCAGAAGCCCAAAGGAGTTCCGCGCAGGCAGCGTCGAATTTCAATTCAAAGAGAGAGCATGCACTGCCTGTGCGGAACTCCCTTTGGGCTTCTGCCTCAGGGTTATGTGAACAAAAAACCCCTTAGTCTTGAAAAACTGCTTCTAATGTTTTGTCTTGTTTAACTTTTGATTGACATTAAAAATTGCAGACTATTTTTACACAAGTTTTATGTTTTAAGCATCAGTAACAGTTCTTCTGAAAAAAACTTAAACAGGTGCTTTTTGTTGTAAGGCAATATAAAATAATTCTTTAAAAAAAATTAAGATGCCTCACAAAGAAAAACTTGACAAATTTTTCTCTTGAACACATTTTTCTAGGGTTCTGGTAAGTTTGAAGTTGAAATATTGTTAAAATATTGTTGAAATATTGTTGAAATATTGTTGAAATATTGTTGGAATATTGTCAGCAAATATGGTGTTCAAAAACACATCAACAATGGATTTGTTCCCATTCAACATTTTTGTATTAACTTAGATTTTACCAAAATGAATTCAAATATTTGTTTTTTTATCTTTTTTATTTAATGCTTGTAGCTAGCTCTTGAAAACCCAAATATAAGAGTGGTTCTCATCTCTCTATTGTAAAATGCCTTTTCACTTTAAACTCTTGACTTTTTTCGTTTGTGTTTCTTCCTGTTTTATCTAAATATATAATCATATATTTTCCTATATGGTAAAATTGAATTTTTTAACAATTAATGTTTATATATATATACAATACATGGAGAATACCATGTAGGAGCAGATAGATTACATGAATCTAGACTGTATTTTGTATTTACTGGGTCCACTTCACACTGGTATATTAGGCATGGTAAATGCATTCACAACAGTTTCATACATATTGGTTAATCAATCATTTTTGAAAAAGAGATTCATTTAAAATTTGTCTTATCAAAATTTTGAAAAGAGATTTATCGAAAATTTGGAAACCCTATTCACAATACCATTGCACCTGGACTGAACAGTTCTATTAAATGTTTGTACAGGTTCAGATTGTGTAACAATTGGGTTGGTGTTGGAGCAGGGGCGTATACAGGAATTTTATTCTTCCCTTAGACGGCTCCAGAGACTATAGATTTTGCTGATCGGGGTGGGGGGTGGGGGGGGCTGAGCCTCCACCTCCAAAGACCCCCTTTATACAAGCCTCTGGTGTGTCCTTCGGCCATAAGAACCTACTGTTTGAGTCTATGCCACAAACTGAATTTTTCCTAAACTTTCTGAACTTTTATTCTACGCTGTACAACATTGCCACCCTCTACAGTAGAACTAGTAGATATGTATCTGTATGAATACTATAGTAAAAGCATCTGTCAGACTGGAAAGTAAACAATCAATCAATTAAGCTACCGTAGCCAGAACCTGTTCCTAAACCAGTTATTGCAAATAAATATATATATATATACACCAGGGGGGGATTTGGAGCCAGAACTTGTTCCTAAACCAGTTATTGCAAATATATATATATATATATATATATATACACCACGGGGGGATTTGAAGCCATAACCTGTTCCCAAACAAGTTCTTGCAAATATATACATTTATATACATATATATTTGATAAGTAAAACATAATTGCTGTACTGCATATACAGTTCTCATATGATATAATTATACATTATCTCATTTGTTAAAACTTACATTTATTTAAATCTTGTTTTTTTTTGTCTCCAGCAAACTTAAAACAAGTATTCGTGTAAAAAGTAAAATGTTAATAATACAAATTAATCTGAATTATTTTTTATACTAGATGATTTGCAAAGGTTGATTTGTAAAAGATTACGCCAGCTAGAAAAAGTAGGATAAATCAAGAGGGGGGGGGGGGGCCTTTATTTTATTTTCAATTACCACTAGCTTATATTTAGTTTATATACCTCTTAATAGTATTCCCCTTTTCTCCTCCGTCTCCTACATATTTTACCCTTCCCCCTCTCAATGTAAATACACATTTACGATCTTTACCCATCAGGTTTATGTGAGTTTTGCACAGTGGTTTCTCCATCAGGTTTATGTGAGGTTTGCACAGTGTTTTCTCCATCAGGTTTATGTGAGGTTTGCACAGTGGTTTCTCAATCAGGTTTATTTGAGTTTTGCACAGTGGTTTCTCCATCAGGTTTATGTTAGGTTTGCACAGTGGTTTCTCCATCAGATTTATGTGAGTTTTTCACAGTGGTTTCTCCCTCTGGTTTATTTGAGGTTTGCACAGTGGTATCCCCCTCTGGTTTATTAGAGGTTTAAACACTGGTTTCTTCATCAGGTTTATTTGAGGTTTGCACAGTGGTTTCTCCATCAGGTTTATTTGAGTTTTGCACAGTGGTTTCTCCCTCTGATTTATTTGAGTTTTGCACAGTGGTTTCTCTATCTGATTTATTTGAGGTTTGCACAGTGGTTTCTCAATCAGGTTTATGTGAGGTGGCACAGTGGTTTCTCCATCAGGTTTATTCGAGTTTTGCACAGTGGTTTCTCTATCTGATTTATTTGAGGTTTGCACAGTGGTTTCTCCTTCAGGTTTATGTGAGATGTGCACAGTGGTTTCTCCATCAGGTTTATGTGAGTTTTGCACAGTGGCTTCTGTCCAGAGGTTTATTTATTGTTGCAAAAATCGCTTGTCTGTTAGCCTAATTATTCGGAGAGGGGGGGGGGGCATTTTATCTCCCCTTTTATTTTTTTTACAAAACTAGGGATGAGACTTTTACTGAAATTTTAAATCAAATATTTGAATCCTAATACATACTGTATGGATTTTCGATTTTAATGTAAATTTTACCAAATTTTGAAAAATTTTAATGTTTATTTATAAACATTTGAAAATTATTAACTTCACGAAAATCAAATTGTAAGTTCAGGGTCCAATGTCTTATGTACTGCATGTATATTATATATCCATGGATTTAACCCCTACACTTTTTAGCAAATAATGTCATTTACGACCCCATCAAAGATCAGGCGATACAAGGTTATAATGCAAGGAAAGTTATTTTAGAGGTGTACGCATCTTTTGTACTGCAGTGTACTGTCTCTGGGTGGTAATGTAAACCCAAGACGGATGTTTCAGCCTGACATGGGATCCATCTTTTACATAAAAAATCAATTAAATATTCTGGTCAAAGGAAACTATTATGTGAATTATCAAAATTATCAAAATTAAATGCTTTTATCCTCCACGGATACTAAACAAACACTGATGCATCTATTCTTATATACAAATTCCGCCCAGAGAGAACTGGTTTCAATATGTACCCAGAGAATACGCAACTGCAATTAACTTTCCTTGCATTATAACCTTGGGGCTTTACAGTCTAAGCCTGGTTATAATTATACATTTTCTTGTTCAAGTTTTATATCTTGTTTACCGTTTGCAAATTCCTTTTCTTTTGAATTATATAATTATCTAGCTGTTTATAGTCTCGTGACACTTTTAATCTAGATTTATAATATTTTGTTGGATATTTTCTGATAAAAAGGTCGCAGAACTAGGAAACTAGTATTGAGTTTTCATGGAAAACCAGCCTACAGGAGTTCAGACAATTTATTATTTAGGGACAAACCTAGCTTGATATATTTATATTTTCAAATCTATATATATTTGACTACGATATATTTATATATAGGAATCTATATATATTTTACCACGATATATTTATATTTTCGAGTCTGTATATATTTGACCACGATATATTTATATTTTCGAATCTATATATAATTGACCATGATATATTTATATTTTCGAATCTATATATATTTGACTACGATATATTCATATTTCGAATCTATATATATTTGACCACGATATTTTTATATTTTCGAATCTATATATATTTGACCACGATATATTTATATTTTCGAATCTATATATATTTGATTACGATATATTAATATATAGGAACGATATATTTATATTTTCGAATCTATATATATATTTGACCATGATATATTTATATTTTCGAATCTATATATATATTTGACCATGATATATTTATATTTTCGAACCTATATATATTTGACCACGATATGTTTATATTTTCGAATCTATATATATTTGACCACGATATATTTATATTTTCGAATCTATATATATTTGACCACGATATATTTATATTTTCGAATCTGTATATATTTGACCATGATATATTTATATATTTATACATTTGTTGAAATTAATTGTTATTTTAGATTTCTGCACCAAACTTAAATGAATCCTAAACCTAAGTTTGGATTACAAAAGTTTAGATTCGTTATTGAATCTGTGGCTCATAGTGTCCTCTCTCTTATTCTACTCCTAATTCAAACTATTTTCCATATCTCTAAACTTTATATTTAAATTCAATTCTAGTGTAAGCTTTTCTTTCCTTAAAGGGAATGTTAAAGATAAAGGGAGTGTTAAAGATAAAGGGAGTGTGTTAAAGATAAAGGGAGTGTTAAAGATAAAGGGAGTGTTAAAGATAAAGGGAATGTTAAAGATAAAGGAAATTGTGCACGTTAAACTAACTACAACGAAGTACACAGACATATTTCAGACATATTTTAAGCTGTCTCTTACTTAAAATCCGGCAAAAATAGTGAAAATTATACACTTACTTTTATATCTAGAATAAAAAGACCAACAAAATATTATATATAGTAAATACAAAAAATCATCATTTAACGGGTGAAAATGGGTTCCAAAGCTGACAAGGTGGGATTGGGTCTATAGGATAAACCTACCCTAAACATTTTTAGAGCCTAGAAGCCCAGAAAAGGGCATTTGCTTAAAGGTATGTGAAGTGATTACATGCTAAAGCCTAATTGAAAGTCGGAATAATGTTAACAGATTTTTATTTTGGACAATTATTTCCTAGCTAGTGACACACAATTACGCATAAATTTTTCAAGGGATTTTTAAATCTGGAGCTTGGATATAACAAATATTACAGGCTATATACGAGTTTTGCATTTTTGGAAAACTCTAAAGCTCTTTCATTAGAGCAAACCTGCAAAAGTAAAAATTGTTTGCAAACAAAAATTTGTGCAAAATTTAGAAATTCGAAATTTTTGAAAAGTCTTGACCATGCCAAAATATTCTTTAAATATTACAGAAATTTGGTAATAGAGAAAAAGAAAACTGAAGTATCCAACGTTGCAAGGATTAGATGAAGATGGAAAGCATGTTTTCATATTTTAGTAATCAGAAATAGGAAAATTGTTGCCACATTCGTTCTTCCTTTAATCATGTCGGTAAGGAGATATTTAAAAGTTTTCAAGTATAAACGAAATGTGCAGAGCTTATATTTACAAAGGGAGAGAGAGACTGAAGTGTTAAGTTGAGAACTTTCATCTGACATTTTATGATTAAAAGAATTCATAATTCCACCGTATTCTTGCAGGAAAAAAACATATTAATAAACTTATGAATTGGAAAATTGTCACTTTTTTCCAGATCACTCTGTTAAATTTTCAGGAGTTCTTTATTCCCAGAGGTTAGAAGAACGGAAATTAAAATAGAATCTTTTCTCTGGGTTGAGGGATAAAGTATTTGATAGATGTCAATCAATCTTCGTTCTTTAGTTTTTATATTGACACCATTTTTCAATTTCCTCTCACCTTTAGTTTGTTATCAGGTCAACTTAAGTTTTTATTGGAAAACATTTTTCTAAAAGGGACGATAGCCATTATCTTATTTTTAAAAATTGTTTACTTTTAGCTTTGTGGTTTTCCATGAAGTGGCAAGCATTTCTGTTTCAGAAACACAGTGGAAAATTGTCTTCTACACAATTGATCAGATAAAGAGGTCCGTCGAAAAACTTTAAATTCTTAGAAGTGAATCAGTTATGGAGGGTAGGACGTGTTACGTAGGATGTTCCTAAAATTTTTTTTTTTTTACCTCCGTCAAACTCAAAGTTGTTTGAACCAAAAATCAGACATTTAAAAATATTTTACTTTGCTTTACAATTATTGCATTCTAAATATAATGCTCAAAACATTTTATAGAATATACACAAAAATGTAAAATTATAAATCTAATAAACATAAATCATTGATTTTGTTACTTTCAAACTAAAGACAAAGGAAATGAGTCTTTGCAACAAAATCTTATTTTCTAATTTGTATATCTTCTTAACGGAATGTTGTAGACCTTAGATATTTCAAATTATGAATTCTGTTAGATCAAATAGTCTAAGTTTGAAATATCAAAGGATTAAGCTATTAGGTTGAAAAGATATAGAGGTTTAAAAATTTGAGTTTGTGGTAAAGATTCAATTCCTTAGCACGTATAATTTACGCTAAATAAAGTAAAATATTTAATAAATTCTTAAAATACGTCTTTTTTCTTTGCTCCTTTTTTTCACATGGCATATTAATGACAGACACCCATATCCACATCCGACCTTATTATCTATGAAATAGTTCCATTTTGCAATAGATCTCCACCTTTCAGTTCCATTAATCCTTCCCCTCCTTTAACTCCATCAAGCTTGTCCTTACTTCCATCAAGAGCTCTAAGATCCTATTCCTCGGTCAAATGGAAACCATTTACTTTAAGAAATGAACTGTTAAAGTATTTTATTATTTTTTAATTGATCTGTACGTCTTCCCATGAATATTCGTAGTAAACACAGGGCTAAACCTTTTTCCCTCAGTCTGGGGACAGTAAATTTAAAAAATGTATATTTGTCCAAATAGATGAAAAACGACGAGATCTGCCCCGTTATTGATCCGATACAATCAAAAAACTATTCTACCCTTTGAAATCTTTTGTTTTGCCCATTTGTCCCATTTTAGAGCTTTAGAAAATAGAATATGAAATAGAATTTTATGAGACACATTTTTACAAACAGCATGTAAAATAAAATATTACAAACTGTACAGTTTAAAGTTGAATCTTATTCTTGATCTAAGAATACACAGAGAAAACAGTCTCACTGTAAACATAGTTCACTTCAAATAGTAAATAAATCCAAGATATTTATGTTTTACATGAACATGGCCAAAATTAGTCTCATTTAAATATTAATTGATGTGCAGCACACTACAGGGTTCTAAAGTTCACAGTTAAAACTAATTATTAACGGTTGGCTTGAATATCAAACTTGTGTGAATTAAAGAAACTAATGTCATGTATACAATATTTAGAATATGCCCAAGCAAACATAGGAAATGTCTTTGATTCTGATAGATTATCAATGGCAAAGTTTCCAAAAATGTGGTCTAATATACCTTGCATCTTAGGAAATTAAAACATTGTAATTTTTTATCAACTTTAAATTTTTTGACAAACTTCCTAATATATTTGTTGTAAATGGCTGACCACAATATTTGAGTTTCGGAGATTTTGATTTTCGGGCATCTTCATTTCTCTTCACATTTCTTTCTCACAAACTTTCTAGAAGTTTTAATTATTGTTCCCTTGTCCCGAACACTATTCCTTTCCTTGCCTCCTGTATCAGTCTATTATTATAATCTAAACCTGTATCAGTCTATTATTATAATCTAAATCTGTATCAGTCTATTATTATAGTTTAAATCTGTATCAGTCTATTATAATAATCTAAACCTGTATCAGTGTATTATTATAATCTAAACCTGTATCAGTCTATCATTGTAATCTAAATCTGTATCAGTCTATTGTTATAAGCTGAATCTGTATCAGTATATCATTATAACCCTAATCTGCATCAGTCTATTATTATAACTTGAATCTGTATCAGTCTATCATTTTAACGCGTATCTGTATCAGTCTATTATAATAACCCAAATCTGTATCAGTCTATTATTATAACCCGAATCTGTATCAGTCTATAATAATTCATAATGCCCCGAATGTATTTCTATAATCTATTATTATACCCCAGATCTGACAGCTCACTTGTTCTCTGAGTGTGGAGATGAAGAAGTATTGAGACACTTTGATAGATGTCTGGATAATCCAGCCAAGGAGAATAAGATAAGGATGGATAATACAGCCAAGGATAATAAGATAAGGATGGATAATACAGCCAAGGACAATAAGATATGGATTGATAATACAGCGAAGGAAAATAAGATAAGGATGGATAATACAGCCAAGGAGGATAAGATAAGGATGGATAATACAGCCAAGGAGGATAAAGTAAGGATGGATTATACAGCTAAGGAGAATAAAGCAAGGATAGATAATCCAGCAAAGAAGGATTATGTAAGGATGGATAATCCTGTTTAGGAGCTGACACTTAAATTATGTTATGAACATGTACAGAGATAGCTTAACTGCGTTATATCTATTCTCTCTAATCTTCTAAATACATATATTAAACTTTAACTGTGCGATAAATACGTAATACAATTGTCTTCATCATGTGCTATAGATAACATCTTAGGAATTGTATTTACGTCAATTCATATTAACTTAGAATATGGAGTAACTTAAACCTTGTGTTGAAATAACCAGGTCGGATCATCGCCGTCATTTGGGATCGACATATATAGCTCGTGATAGCTAGGCTTGTGTCCTCGTGTGGCATTTAGAGCACTGAAACCCTGTGTTGATATAACCAGGTTGGATCATTCCCATCATTTGGGATCAATAGCTTGTTGGATAGCTAGGCTTGTTGGATAGCTATGCTTGTGTCCCTGTGTGGCATTTAGAGCACTAAATTAATAGCTTGTTTAAAAGCTACGCTTGTGTCTCTGTGTGGCATTTAGAGCCAGGTGGGTTGTATCCTGGTTGATAATAGCTGTTGGATAGCTACGCTTGTGTCCCTGTGTAGCATTTAGAGCCTGGATTAATATCTTGTTGGATAGCTATGCTTGTGTCTCTGTGTGACATTTAGAGCCAGGTGGGTTGTGTCCTGGTTGATAATAGCTTGATGTTGGATAGCTAGGCTTGTGTCCCTGTTTGAAATTTAGAGCTAAGTGGGTTGTGTCCTGGTTGATAATAGCTTGATGTTGGATAGCTAGGCTTGTGTCCCTGTGTGACATTTAGAGCCAGGAGGGTTTTGTCCTGGTTGACTTTGGTAGCGGACGGATTGGACTTAGATAGGTTTCGAGAACTTGTTATGGAGTAGGTTTTTACTACAGTAATATAATTATAATCCATGGATCTAGGAATATGGCTGTATAATGACTGTCCTAGCTACTATTATTATCCATGGCTCTAGGAATATGGCTGTATTATTGACTATCCTACTATTATTATCCATGGATCTAGGAATATGGCTGTATTATTGACTATCCTACTATTATTATCCATGGATCTAGGAATATTGCTGTATTATTTACTGTCCTACAAATATTATCTATGGATCTGGGAATATGGCTGTATTATTGACTATCCTACTATTATTATTATTGGATCTAGGAATATGGCTGTATTATTGACTATCCTACTATTATTATCCATGGATCTAGGAATATGGCTGTATTATTGACTATCCTATTATTATTATCAATGGATCTAGGAATATGGCTGTATTATTGACTATCCTACTATTATTATCCATGGATCTAGGAATATGGCTGTATTATTGACTATCCTACTATTATTATCCATGGATCTAGGAATATGGCTGTATTATTGACTATCCTATTATTATTATCCATGGATCTAGGAATATGGCTGTATTATTGACTATCCTATTATTATTATCCATGGACCTAGGAATATGGCTTTATTATTGACTATCCTATTATTATTATCCATGGACCTAGGAATATGGCTGTATTATTGACTATCCTATTATTATTATCCATGGATCTAGGAATATGGCAGGATCTGCCAAATTAGAGGAAACCAACTTATTCAACTCTTTTATATTGGGGCCAATCAGTGTTACTCATTCAATACAATATAGTACAGCATATCAGAATATATATAGATATGTATCGAACCCCCCGCCCCCTCTCTCAGTCTACATATAGCGTATACTTCAGGATACTCCTCCCCCTTCCAGCTTAGTCTATACTGTATTAAGTGATTCCCCCCACCCCTGGGGTTTTAAAATGAGATGATTTTTGAAATGTGTTGAAATGACCCAATAATGAGCTAGTACCTTGATCATGCATTGAATTTTCTTAGATTTTCTTAAATCCCGTTCTTCTCCTAGATACAGCACTGTACATTAAAATTATATTATACTATACTGTAGTAAGCGATTATATCACAACAATGAAGACTTTTTTTTTTTAAAGTTTTGATTGTTAACAAGCTTTTTTCGAATTACAAGTTCACAATTGTAATCCAAGAGAATCTGTTTTAATTGATAAATTCTCTTGATTTCCTTGTTTTTGTGTATCCATTGATGTTTCACAGCTTAATTTAAATCAAAATTGAATTCGAAAGTCGTCTTCGATGAATTGCATGATATAATCGCCTACCCCTGTAAATAGTTTATGTTAAAGTTATATTATATTTAAAATAATACTATACATTATATTAATACTATAGTAATATATAGTTGTAGACCCAATTAAAGTCCACGGTTTGGTATTATGATTATATAATGAAGATAGTTTCAAACTGTTCTCATAAACTTCAACTAGACCCTTTGTTCGCAAACTTAAAGGGATTCTTCACGAAACGACTCCATTTTAAAGGAAAAATATATTGAAAAGTTTATTTTTGTGTGTAGTAACGTTCATATGACCACCACAAGATATCGAAGACGAATTTATTTAAACCATGCAGGTTTGCGAAAGATGGCTATAAATTCTTTATCCAGAGATTCATAACAAAAAAGATCTGATTTCGGATACGGCTTCTTTCATTTCTAACTACTTTTCATGGAGAGCGAAACCCCCTTGATTCCCAACAAATTCTTCTTATTATTATAAATTCTTTACAAAAGAATTATGATTAACAATTCTGTGGTTATTCTATAGGCTAACGTACTGGCCTTCTAAGAATGCCAAAGGAGAAGATTAATACTCTTTTTAAAAATCAAAACCCTCTAATAGGGATTATTTACCTCTGGCATGGATTAGCGCGAAAGTTCTGAAAATTGCAAGCAATTTTTTGCAAAATTCACGCAAAGTTCACTATCAATTTTCTCTAGAAAGTTGGATGGTTTCACTTAGGTTGAGAAGGTTTTCTCTAGTCTAGGTTAGGAAGGTTCCCTCTAGTCTAGGTTGGGAAGGTTTCCTCTAGTCTAGGTTGGGAAGGTTTACTCTAGTTTGGGAAGGTTTCCTCTAGGTTGGGAAGGTTTCCTCTAGGTTGGGAAGGTTTCCTCTAGGTTGAGAAGGTTTCCTCTAGATTGAGAGGGTTTTCTCTAGTCTAGGTTGGGAAGGTTTCCTCTAGGTTGGGAAGGCTTCCTCTAGATTGGGAAGGTTTCCTCTAGGTTGAGAAGGTTTCCTCTAGGTTGGGAAGGTTTACTCCAGTCTAGGTTGGGAAGGTTTCCTCTAGTCTAGGTTGGGAAGGTTTCCTCTAGTCCAGGTTGGGAAGGTTTCCTCTAGGTTGGGAAGGTTTCCTTTAGGTTGGGAAGGTTTCCTCTAGGTTGGGAAGGTTTCCTCTAGGTTGAGAGGGTTTCCTCTAGGTTGAGAAGGTTTTCTGTAGTCTAGGTTGGGAAGGTTTCCTCTAGGTTGGGAAGGCCTCCTCTAGATTGGGAAGGTTGTCTCAAGGTTGAGAAGGTTTCATCTAGGTTGGGAAGGTTTTCTCTAGGTTGGGAAGGTTTCATCTAGGTTGGGAAGGTTTCCTCTAGTCTAGGTTGGGAAGGTTTCCTCTAGGTATGGGAAGGTTTCCTCTAAGTCGAGAAAGTACCGAGGCAGGATTTATTCAAAATATTTTATTTATTCCTCTTAATATTCTATAAAGGAGGAATTCTCTAGGTTGTTTATGTAAATCTCTTTAGTTTATTCATAGCAGTGTCAAGAAGGGGAGGGNTTTTTTATAGAAACTAATAACATTCTTTTATAGAAACTAATAACATTCTTTTATAGAAACTAATAACATTCTTTTATAGAAACTAATAACATTCTTTTATAGAATCTAATAACATTCTTTTATAAAAAAAAATACAGAAAGTAATACATTTTTTTAAAGAAAGTAATAGCATTTTTTCAGAAAGATAACAGCATTTTTTAAAGAAACTTATTACATGTATTATAGAAAGTAATAACATTTTTGGACAACTGAAGGGTTGGGGTTTACAGAAATGTAAAATTAGTTACAGGAACTGCATGAGTAGCTAGACATAATTTTGATTGAGTCTCCTTTTATCTGATTCACAAGGGTACCCTGTAAAGCTCAATATGATGAAGAATGCATGAAATATACATAATTTTCTCTTTGAAAATTGAATATTTTCAACTTTGGTTTCTCCACAGAAATACTTGATTCTGCATTATATTTCAAAGCTAGAAATATGATGATATCTTATCAGTATTTGACAGATAAAAGGTTAAATGAAGGGAAAATTAAAATGACAAAAAACAGTTTTCATTTCTGTAAACTCCTGTTCATTTCAGGAGCCGGGCAGACTTTTATCCAGGTAGAGCTAGCTGTATAGTACATCAACAGACCATGTAAGGCAAACCGGGACAGAACGCCAAATGAATGATACTCTTCTAGTGAAATATATGTGACCTGACCCCTATCGTTGCATGATACAATTCAGTACCAGAAATTTAATGCATATGGAGGAGGGGGAGTGGCACATCTCTCGGACCCACCCCTTTTGGTTGGATTTCAATTTTTTTATAACTTAACTAGCTATGTATATATTGTAGCGCCAGCATTCTTTCCATATTTTCTATTCTTCTTATTTGTCAGTTAAAGAAAATAGATTTCATCTTTCCCCATTTGCACTAAAGTGCACATATTTTAGAATTTAGAAAAATCCAAATTTTTCTTCCGATTTATTCTGCACTTTAATATGCTTCTATATTTTATAATTATTATGAAGGTAAAGTTTGGGAAGCGTATTTATGTAATGAAATATGTACTTCCAACTAATCTCTAATCTTTCATAATTTTGACATGGTAACATTTTTACGTAATTGTTTGTCTGTTTGTTTATTTGTATTTCCGACCATAATTCAAGAATCCCTTCACCGATTTGCCTCAATTTTTTATTGGGAACTAGGTATAATCACGGTCATGTTCTTAGCTTGGTTTAAAAATTCTATATTGAGTTGATTGACTTTTTTTTGGAAAACTCCAGGCAAAGCTGGGTTCCCTAGCTGGTGTCTAATAAAGTAGTATCGTACGATCATTAAATCCGCATTGTTGTGTTTAACTGTGAGCGACTAGATTCGTTGGGTTTCCGGCCTTTTTATGAGAACTTGGATCTATTGACTTTAAACCTTTAGTAAAAACATTTTATTTCTCTCTATGTATGTTCCTGACTCATGAGACACCCAAACATCAAGCAATATCTTTCTGCAATCCAAGTGCTCAAGCTGTAAAAACTTAGCTGTTTTTCAATGGAAATCTCTCTGTCGAAAAGACTCCATTTTTTACATTTATCTGAAAAATAAATTTATATAAGCACTTGTTTAAAAGTCAATATAAGTCAAAAGTCGTCGTGGAATAGCATTATGCCAATTACTCCTTTTGAAATTTACAGGTCTAGGACTAAAAGTAGTAAAATTTACATGTCTAGGACTAAAAATAGTAAAATTTACATGTCTAGGACTACAAATAGTAAAATTTATATTCTAGGACTACAAATAGTAAAATTTACATTATAGGACTACAAATAGTAAAATTTGCATGTCTAATACTACAAATAGTAAAATTTACATGTCTAGGACTACAAATAGTGAAATTTACATTCTAGGACTACAAATAGTAAAATTTACATGTCTAGAACTACAAATAGTAAAATTTACATGTCTAGGACTACAAATATTAAAATTTACATGTCTAGGACTACAAATAGTAAAATTTACATTCTAGGACTACAAATCGTAAAATTTACATGTCCATGACTACAAATAGTAAAATTTACATTCTAGGACTACAAATAGTAAAATTTGCATGTCTAAGACTACAAATATTAAATTTTGCATGTCACATGTCTAGGACTACAAATAGTAAAATTGAACATGTGAAGTAAAATAAAATGTCAAGGGGATGTAACACTTAAAAGTTGACCCGGTATATTTATATCTCTCTGGATCGCTGTGATCTCATTGGTTAGAATATTGAAATTGGAGAAATCTCGAAAAAACTAACTAAAAGTTAGGATTAAGCAACTAATAAAAAGGCATTACTATAAGATATGGGTTCATATTAACAATAAAAAAGAAAGATAAATCTCAATATTTTGTGTGGGGTATTATAATAGGTATCATCGAAATTATATAATACCAAAATATTGAATATATTAAATATATAATAAATATTGTATATTGTATACCTAACTGTCCCATGAGTATTTCTAAAGCCTAGTTGATCCTTGTATTCACTACCATGTATTTATACTGTATACTGTATATATATTCCCTCCCCTACGATAACCCCCTTTTTATCCTTATATCTCCCTCTCTTTTTAACCTAAAATCTCCCTTTTTCATCCTCATATCTCCCTCTCTTTTTATCCTCATATCTCCCTTTTTTATCCTCATATCTGCCTCTCTTTTTATCCGCATATCTTCCTTTTTTATCCTAATATCTCCCTCTCTTCTTATCCTCATATCACCCTTTTTTATCTCTATATCTCCCTCTCTTTTAACCCTCATATCTCCCTCTCTTTTTATCAGCATATTTCCCTTTTTTATCCCTATACTTCCCTCCCTTTTTATCCTCATTTCTTCCTCTCTTTCTATCTTCATATCTCCTTTTTTATCCTTATATCTTCCTGTCTTTTCATCCTCATATCTCTCTCTCTTTTTATCCTCATATCCCACTCTCCTTTTATCCTTATATCTCCCTTTTTTATCCTCATATCTCACTATCTTTGTATCCCTGTATCTCTGTATCTCTGCATCCCTGTTTCTCTGTATCCCTGTATCTCTGTATCCCTGTATTCCTGTATCTCTGTATCTCTGTATCCCTGTATCCCTGTATCTCTGTATCTCTGTATCCCTGTATCCCTGTATTCCTGTATCTCTGTATCTCTGTATCTCTGTATCTCTGTATCCCTGTATTCCTGTATCTCTGTATCTCTGTATCCTTTTTCCCTGTATCCCTTTATCTCTGTATCCCTGCATCTCTGTATCTCTGTATCTCTGTATCCCTGTATCCCTGTATCTCTGTATCTCTGTATCCCTGTATCTCTGTATCCCTTTATCTCTGTATCTTTGTATCTCTGTATCTCTGTATCTCTGTATCCCTGTATCCCTGTATTCCTGTATCTCTGTATCTCTGTATCCCTGTATCTCTGTATCTGAGTAATACAAATACACTTTACATTGTCAATGACGTATTTACATTGAAAGCTTTCAAAAGTATTATTTTAAGAGAAAAGAATTTCAATAGAACAATTTCATTTATGAATTAAACATGAAAAGAAGTATAAAAATGTTTTTAAAAGAGTTTATAATAAATTGAATGATGAGTGTTAGAAAACTTTCTGTGAAAACCTAAACTTTTAAACTTTTAAAATATATCTAGAACACATTTTAGAAAACATAGTTAAACAAATGTAGGCTGTTTTTCTTGTACTTAAGTTTGAACCAAGACAGGAGAAGAAAGTAAAATGTATGTGACCTCGTAGCTAGCTTCTCCAGTTTTTACTCGCATTTGCAAATTTATCCGGCAGGTTTTATATTAGAAATCAGAAACAGTTTATTCTTCTCAACATCTCTTTAATAGGAAGAGTTATTATTGAAACATATAAGATTTCCATCTTAGGGGTATAATTTACTTCAGTTTGGTGTGAAGAAATTGATAGGTAAAGATAATGATTTAATGAGCAAGTTAGTCCTTATGTTAGGGTTGTCACTTTCGTATATTCAGAAGAAACGACCAAAAACGAAACGATCAAGTAAACACTTTAACATTAGCAGCCGTTTTTGAAGCGTCGCAGGGACATGGTCTTTGTAATTAATTTTCTAGCTTAGTTATAAATTTGGTAGCCCTGGACATGTGCATAGAATATTGTAAAACTTTCACGAGCGGAAGCTTGTTTTAAATTAAATTGAAAGGATATAATTGAGAAAATGAATATGAAGTGATATATTCCCATCAATATATAGAACTGATATATTCCCATCAATATATAGAACTGATATATTCCCATTTATATATAGAACTTATATATTCCCATCAATATATAGAACTGATATATTCCCATTAATATTCTTGAATTAATGATTCCAAAGTCTGTGTGTATACTGTATATTGTATAGGTTTATGTAGATAATTAATTATACACAGTTAAGGCAATGAATACTAATTTATGACTAGAAATACTGTCTGTCCCAGCATCAGCTTTAGGGAAATATATACTTCTTTTAATTTCATACCTTACTTTGTTCCTTATAATAAGGTAAAATGCTCAAAAACTTCCATGTTTCCAAACTGTTTAAATTAACTTTTTTTCAAATCCAATTATTTAGCAAATAATGCAACCTAATGATGTAAATTATGTAAACCTTTCAAATTACACATTAAAATTAACAGAAATCATAGTTTGACATCATAGATGGATTAAAGATCAGAGTTTGAGTCATGTATTTTACATTGCATGCTATTGGAAAGAAATTAAGATGTTGCCACACAATCTGATTTTCTAATCCCTATATTTGGGAAATTTCCCAGATACCCAGGCATTTTGGAGATTTCCCAGATTCCTATAGGTATTTGAGGGTGGTATATTTTTAAGATTTAAAAATTTCTCAAAAGACTGGAAATTTCCCAGATATAAAGGTATTTGGGAAATTTCCCAGATACCCAGGTATTTGGGAAATTTCCCAAAAACCAAGGCATTTGGGAAATTTCTCAGATACCCAGGCATTTGGGATATTTCCCAAATTCCTATCGGTATTTGAGGGTAGTATACTTTTAAAATTTTGGAAATTTCTCAAATGACTGAAAATTTGGGGAATTTGGGAAATTTTTTCAAATGTCTGGGTATTTGGGGAATTTATCAAATGTCTGGGTATTTGGGGAATTTCCCAAATGCCTGGGTATCTTGGAAATTTCCAGTCATTTGAGAAATTTCCAAAATCTTAAAAATATACCACCCCCTCAAATACCTCAAATAGGAATTTGGGAAACTTCCAAGATACCTAGGCATTTGGGAAATATCCCAGATGCCTTTTGACATTTTTTATAATTGCTCCGAGAAGCTGATCTAGAAGCTGAAAGAAACTTTATTACTCTAAGATTGAGGTGGAGGATCCCATTAGGCCTGGGCGTTGTTCCTAAAGAATTATCGTTTTTTTCACATGAACAAACAGAACTATCAAGAATGATCCCATAGTTTCCTAAAAAAGAACGGAACGCAAAGAACCCTTTCTTAAAAATATTGGAACGAATGAAGATGAACGGAACGGAACAGGTTAAAAGAAGGTTTAAAATCAGGAACGCATTCTTATTTTCAAGAACGCGTTCTAAGTCAGGGACGCATTATAAATCAGGAATGTATACTAGAAATAATTAAAAGATTTTTTAATTCGATCACCTGTCCCCCCCCCCCACTCTAAACCCCCCCTTTTTCCGGCCTCCCTCTCCCGTGAGGGAGGGGAGATTTAGGTTAAAAGAAATTGTTTTCTATAATTTATTTATTTATATTTTAATATTATTGAAATATTGATTATGAAAATTAATTTTTTTTAATCTACAAATTGTACACCCCCCTTTATAAAGATAAACCAGGTTATATCAGCAATTACAGGCTATCATACATTTTAAGGATATAATGACTCCCTCCCCAACGTCACAAAAAATATACATTGCTCGGCCCAGAAATGATCTAAGCTTATCCTTTTAAGCCTGGACGAGAACTAAACAGAATGAGAACGGAATGATTGGAAAAAAGGAACAAGATCGGAACGATCTAGCTAAAGGCCCTCGTACTAGAACAGAACGGAACAATTTCAATAAAGTCGGTACGTGTCCAGCTCTAGATCTTATTGAAGATTTACCCTGTAGAAACAGAGACAAAATTTAGATTTATCAAGTTAGAACAGTTTTAGATTGAGTAGGAGATAATTTCACTCTGATAGATAATTGGGCTTAGATCGTACCTTCTTTTCATTACATGCTTTTTACATTTTTTGTACAGTGAAACCCTTAATAAAGAATACATCGGAAGAATTAATCAAATGTCGTCTTCACAATTTTTCAATGAGTTTTATACTATATTACGTAAATTTTAGTATTTTCGAAAATAAATAAATAGCCATGAATATGCGGGAACAGTTTTAAAGAGTTCCATATAATCATTTAATTAAAAAACTAAATATCTGCAACATTCCATTACCAGAAAGTGAAGAATACGACATTTGATGAATTCTTTCGATGTATTCGTTATTAAGGGTTTCACTGTAGTGTTTTTTATATACAGGGTGAGTAAAAAGAAACAGGAATTATCGAAGTTTTAGACATTTCCAAAATTTTTATTTTGCTTGGATTTCATGAAAAAATAAAGTAAAAAGTAAACAATTTTTTTGAAACATTGAAAAAAAAAATCCGCGAAACCATTTTTTTGGAAGAAGATAAAATTTTTTGAAAAATTGTAAGAAAAATGTTAATTCTATTGTTTCCCCTTCCTATACCATATAATTCTTAATTTCCCTTTCTCTCTCCCTTCCTCTCCTTCCCCTTTCCAATTCACCTTCCCTTCCCCTTTCTTGGGCCTTTTCTCATTCCCTTTTCTTCCTTATCCCCTGCCCATTCCCTCTCCCTGTCAAGGCCTTAACATTTCCTTATTTTTCACTTTTTTTCTTTTCCCTTTCCCCTTTTTCATTTTCCTACCCATATCCTCATTGAATCCCCTTTCCCGTTCCACCTTTTCTTTCCCCTTTTCCCCCTTTCGTTTCTCCCTTCTTCTTTTCTCTTTCCCCTTCCCCATTACTTTTTCCTCCCTATTTCATATTCCCCCCCTTTCCCGTCCCTTCCGCTGTACCCTTTCCTGTTTCCCATTCCCATTCCCCCTTACATCTTTTCTTTCCAACTCTACCTTACCCTTTTTATTTTCCCTTTCCTATCCCCTTTCATTACTTAAACCTTTCTCCGCTTTTATCCTTTCTTTTCCTTTCATTTCCTTCATTTCTTTTCTTTCCCTTTACCGTTCCCCATTTTTTTTTCTTTCCCTTCCTTATTCCTCTTTCCTATTTCAATTCCATCCCCTTTGTCTTTTCTGCCCCCTTTCCTTTTTCTCTGTTCCCTTTTCTTTTTCCCGGCCCTCCCCGTTCCCTTTCACTTTTCTCTCCTTTTCCTTCCCCTTCCTCTCTCTCGTTACCCACTTTCCCTTCCTGTTTTCTTTTTCTCAGTACCCTTTACCTTCCGTTTTTCCCTTTTCCTTCTCCTTTCCGCCTTTCATTTTCTTTGCTCTTTCCATTTCCTTTCCCACTTTCCCTTCCTCTATCCCATCCCATTTCCCCATTCTCTTAGTCTTTCTCTTCCTCTTTCCCTAAACCTTCCTCTTTCACCTTTCCCATCCCCTTTTCTTTCCTTGCCCCCTTTCCTTTCCCCTCCTTTTTCTTCTTTCCCTTTCACATCCTTTTTCCCTATTCCTCCCTCTTCCTCTATCCCTTCCCCAATCAATTTTCCCTTTCTCTTTCTCATTCCATACCACTTTCCTTACCTCAATCCCCTTTCCCATTACCGTTCGCTTCCCCCATTCCCTTACCCATCCTCTTTCCAACCCTATTCCAACCACTTTCCCTATCCTTCCCCTTTCACCATTCCCTAGCCTAACCTTTTACCCCTTTCCCTTCCCCTTCCCTCTTTTCGTACAAAATTAACCCTGCATCACATGGAAACCATAGACTTCACTGATCCATGAGGGGGCATTTAGCCCCTTTAGTCCCTCCCCCTGTATATATGCTTGTGTAAATTTTGTTTTTACATTCGCGCCCATTCTCTATTTCAAATATTAATTGTGGCTTTATCTCTGAACATCTTCTCTTTGTACAGTATAAAACAAAAACAAAAAAAGTTTGCGGATTTCATAATATTTTTTGCGCATTTTCAAAATTTAAAAAAAATAAAAAACTTTTAAACACAAATTTTTAAAAATTGATCATTCATAAACCTTCCCTGGGGTCACGTGAGGTCCCACAAAAAATTTGGGCCCGATCGGTTCAGCCGTTTTGACGTTTATTCGATACAAACAGACAAACAGACACCCAGACAGACAAGCCAAATTTATATATTAATGTATGATTAGTGTCAATGAAATTCAGACTTGAGATTCATCCTGTTTACGGGAAAACAAAATTTGAAGAAAAAGATGATCAAAACAATTATGAAATTGTTTCTATAATTTGATTAACAAGTAATTTTAATATTTAAAACCTTTTTTTAAACCTATTCCACAGGTTTCGGAGATTTTCCACGGGGTTCATGGCCGCTTGGCCTTCCCCCCCCCCTGGCACAGGTGGCTGCACATCGCTGATTTTTTATATTGGTGGATTTGCTTTCTTCTAAGCTGTCTTAATTTATAGTGGACAATCTTTATGGTATGAATTAAGAGAGGTAAAGTTAAAAGGCGTGGAAAAGGAAGCCTTTTATTTGAAAGCAGTGGCGTACGAGGGGGGGG
>NW_019396278.1:146016-162655 GCF_000591075.1 Eurytemora carolleeae | reverse complement strand
CAAAAAAAATTTAATAAAGGTATTAATATTTTTTCAAAAAAGGGATTTTTAAGGGGGGGGGCACAATGTTGCCAATGGGGAGGACCCCAAATTTTTTTTGGTGGGTGCCGTTTACTATATACCGCCTGGACCTACATCGGACATGATGATCGGAGCTCTGCCCAACTCTGGCGAAGCCTGTCGTATATACGAGGCGGTATAACCGAAATTGGTTATTTTGCCAGCCATGGGTAAACATATTTTTTAAACAAATAAGAAATTGGAATTTAATCTCTTCGTTGAATTTTTTAGGGTGGGCCAGTCGATTTTTTTTGCCAATTATGGACGGCCCCTCTGAGTGGTTTAATCCGCCCCTGACTACATACTGTTACACCATATTACTGATATTTAAACTTCATGGACATGATCGAAATTGCTAGTATCAATTTTTCAATTATAATTATTTAATGTGCAGGATGAAACGTCGACTTACACTATATTAAGTTTTCTGCACCCCTGCAGGAACCATGGGGGAACCATTAGTGGGTCTATGTATACGCCCCTGACGCAAGAACATGTCAAATTTTTAAAAACCTGGGTTCGCTGCAGGGAGTAAGGAATAGAAGGGAGAGACAACTGACGCGGTTCGCCCTACCATATGATTATACATGCTTTGCAGACGGTACTCCATTTTATATCGAGCTGTTTGGTTTCTTTAGTAGGGCCCCACAGGAAAAATATGTATTGGCTCAATTTTCTTTGACCAGTTTCGCCAATACATATTTNTCCAAAAATCGTATACTAGGACAGACCCAGCTTGTTACCACAAGCACAGAAGTTACTCAGGGATGGGGTTTGCGACAACTGCTTTCCTGATGGTATAACATTCACAACATTAAAATCTCTTCATCACTACTCTGGACATCACTTTTACCAACAGGTTTCTGTACTATATTTATGTCTGAGGGAACTGCCTTTCCATCTGATTTCATCAGAGCCCTGTTGGATATCTCAACAGGAGTAGAAACTGATGAATCAGGAGAAGGCCAGGATATATCTCCAAGAATATTCCTGGTCCGAACTCCACGCTTGCAAGGTTGAATCTGGGAAACATCAGGACTGTAGAAGCTGCTGATTCTCCGGTAATCTTTACCTAGTAAA
Organism: Eurytemora carolleeae; assembly: GCF_000591075.1. NCBI lineage: Eukaryota > Metazoa > Arthropoda > Copepoda > Calanoida > Temoridae > Eurytemora > Eurytemora carolleeae. The sequence continues at coordinate 161,515 of NW_019396278.1, read as the reverse complement.
CCATCCAGAGGAGTTGTTTGTCTTGAAGAAGATGAAGTAGATGGAGTCGATGGTTTTGTTTCCAATATCTGGGGTGGAGTCCTTGGTATCTGTCTTCCAGCTGGGATTATTGTCATTGAAGACAGTGAATCGTCAGGTTTACAGCTGTCACCAATATTATAGCTGTCATCTGGCTTACAGCTGTCTGCTACTGTACAGCTGTCAACAAGACCAACATCACAAGCACCTGGTCTAGCTTCTGTGTTCAAATCAACATCCTTCAAAGGTTCCCTGGCATCAGAGTTGGCCCCTATTTTAAAAGCTTTCTTTGCATTTCCCTGAACAACTGCTCTCACCTTAGTTTTAACTCCTTGAGTTCCATAAACATGTTCCAGTTTATCCATGAGAGCTGTGATTATCCTCGAGAACTGGTTCTCCTCCAGCAGGTTCTGGTTCTCACCCACCAAGTGACCCAGGCCGGTCAAATTCAAGTACCTCTATCTTCTTGTGAACAGCAGGTTTTAGAATATCAGGATTAGTTTCAAGTTTTCCATTCAACCCAATTACATAAACGCTCATCAAAATAGGTTTTTTATAAAAGTTAGATTTTTAGAATATAACGTTGAAAAATGACATTTGGTTTCCAGTATGCCTGTAAAATCGTTCTCTAGGAATATACCCAAATTAAGTATAAATGTTTAAAGATCAAGATTATAAATTTTTAAAAGAAAGACATTTCTCTTAATATAGTGAAATTAACATATACTCTGACGACAAGAAAATTTCAATATAAACAAAGACAGTACATTTTTTAAGGTTTTGCAGAGTGGCTTTTCTAAAGATTTAAAAAAGTTACATCTTTCTCTTCTTAGTAAAACTATTTTAATGTTACTTAAATTAAATTCAGTTTTTATACAGATCTTTGTTGTTAATGTAAAATGAATGACTATAATGAAGGATATAAAACAAGGTGATCAATTGCTAAAAGGTATGGAAATGAATTGACTTTATTTGATAGTTTGTAAATGCCAGAAATGAGTGGAAAATGTAAATCAAACCCAACTAAAACCAATAATTTGATATACATCATGATATTTTTCTAAGGGGGGTAAAAAAAATTCGGCGTGCTTCGCACGCTTCATGAAAAACATTTACCCCCCTCCCCCTACAGAATCCATTTACTCCCCTGCCCCGAATATTAAAAAAACTAATTTTGTTAGACACAGTTGGGAAGGAGTAGCTGCGATGAAAAATTTTTCTTCTGATGCCCAACTTTTTATTTTTGTAACCCAATTCATCAAAAATTATTACGCCTACCCCAGGACCGGGGCGGGGATGTAATTTTGAAAATTATACTTTCGTGCTAAAACCTATAAAAATTATCTCAAGAATTATAGCTGTATATTATATACATACCTCAATGTTTCATTTTTTTAGGAAAGAATGAATGACTCGAAGGTGGTTTGGGTTGGTGTTGATGCATTTCGGGAGAATATGTCTCGACCTAGACGTCTGGAGAAGCATGCAAGTTTTCGATCTTATCAAGGATCTGGTGGTGATAGTAAAAGATCAGGGAACTCCTCTCAATCTAGCTCTCGAAGTAACGCTGTTCAGGTAAAATCAATGCTGGAGAAAAGATCACCTACTGAACCTCTTTCGTAATCTTTTGCTGCATCAGTTTCATCAACCAGAGCTGAAAACTTTAGAATGGTGGATATCAAGATTAATGCTTGATCTCCTCTTTTCCTTAATCTCCAGATTAAAAAATGCTTGTTCTCCTCATTTCTGGCATTTACAAACTATCAAATAAAGTCAATTCATTTCCATACCTTTTAGCAATTAATCTCCAGATTAATTAACGGATCGGGATTAAGGATACCCATTCTAAAGTTTCCAGCTCAGTTCACACATACAAGAGGTAATTCTCAACATTTTTATTTAAAGTTTGAATTGTCGAATAAATTTTATTTATCAGATATTAGCAAGTTAAATCAAGAAAAATAAACCTGGAGAATGTTTTCTGTTGACGGGGAGGGGGTTGGGGGATAAACGTGAAACATTTTTTGGAAGAGAACTCTTGAAGCAGAAACTTTGGAAAGCCCCCCCCCCCGTTCGTCTGTTTGTTTTTTGTAAGTTCGATTACAACTTATGAACACCTTGACCGATTTGCATACCAAGGGTGATAAACGTAAAACATTTTAAGAGAAATCTTTTAGCGTTAACAGGATAGCCCCCCCCCTCTCCCCAGTTCGTCTGTTTGTTTGTATTATTATGGTTCTTAAGTTATTGACTTTTATAGGGTAACCTTGGTCAAAAACTCCGATCCTGAACCCTGTGTCCAAATTTTGTATGGGTCTTTACATGATCCTGCAGGAAAGGTTTATTGAACATCAAAGTTGAAGAAAAATAATTCCTGAAAAATAGTTGGAACTTTTTTTTTGTTTATTTAAATGCGCTAAAAATATGAAAATTATTTAAAATGCAGAGCAACAGTTAAAACTTAAGCTAAATTTATCTATAGGAAAGCCTAAAAGTATTGTAAATCTAGTCCTACAGGAAGGGGAGAAAATATCAGTTTTTCTAATTATTTTTTTTATTTAGGTTTCTCCAACTTCACATGGTTCAAAAGAGTCGATGATTACCTGTGACGCCTCAAATGAATTAAAGGTTAGGTTTTGTAAAACTTGACAAAATCAAGAGAAAATTAGACCTCACGACATTTGATCCAGCGATTCTGGATTATGGTTTCCAGCGAAAAGGAAAAATCTTATCGTTCATTTTCGCATTTCGTTCGGTTGCGAAAAATGCAAAAATTCTTTTTTTTCGCGAAATTTCGCTTCAATCGGTTTTGCGAAATAATGCAAAAGTTTGGTGAGAATTCCAGAAGTTCTTTCAAGCAATTAATTGTTGCAGCTATAAAACTCGTGTTTTTCACAAAATTTTCGCATTTTGCAAAAATATATTTTGCAATTTGTGATTTTTTTTCTCGCGAAATCTCGCGAAAAAGTTGCCAAGTGCGACCTAAAAGTTTCGCTTTTTTTTCGCTGGAAACCCTATTCTGGATCCAGTGCCATATAATCCAGTCGACATATGATTTTATGCAGAAGAACTCATTTTCACATGGAATCTATCTTCAACTTCATCGTCTGCTAACCCTGCTGGGGTACTTTTAAACCAGGATACGAAAAACTTGTGCAATATATTTTCTTGCGTCATGGCTTTTCAAAAAGCTAAAAATTATTCAAATTTGACAACTGAAAGTGAGTCAAACCAAATTAGTTTAGTTTGCTACAGGAAAAGTACTGATTCAGCCAGTGTGCCTGAGGATTCAGGCAGTCGGAATAAAAGACCTAGGACGACATTTAATACATTCAATGTCGTAGATGCTATATCAATTGGACTACTGAAAATCGGAACTAACGCCCCATTAAATTTTTACGATACTATATCGGAAATAAAAAAGCATTTAACATACTTTGAAGTTAAAGTTTTCAGCTCTGAATTATTTTTTCATGAATATCCTACAGAATTTTTTGTAACAAGTGGTTGTATCAATGACTACTCAGTTCACAATATTGTTATTGATATTTGTTGTGCATTATTATTGAATTACAATTTAGGTATCTGAAAACAAGCAAGCTACGGTATTAATCAATCCCAGATTTTCATTCAGAAGAAAATATTTCTTTAAAATTAAAATTTCTCTGCGCAAAGTTTAATATCCATTTGACAATCCTTATTTTATTTGAAATGTATTGAACTAAAATATCAAACAAGAAGATTAATAATCCTGGTCTTTTTGTTATTTAATTAGTATCATTTTTTATACCAGATGTGGATCCATTAACTAAATTCAAAGAATTTGATCTAGGTCGCTGAATTACCTATACCGCTGCGCCGCCGGTTCAAATATTAAATCACCAATTCAGAGCTAAAAAATTATGAGGATTTAAATTTGCGATTTAAGATTTAAGCCGGCAGTAGGCAATTCAGCAACCTCTAAATCGAAAGTGATGATATACCTAATCTATTCTACCAGCGTATTGTTGTTTTTTAATGCCAGTTATTATTCAGGATGAGCTCAGTAACAATGGATCTGAAGAATCAAGTATTCTAAATGGTTTGGAGACTGGTGAAGAGCTCAGATCAAGATTTTTCCGGGAGATTCAAGCTGAGCTAGATCAGACTACTGAGTGGAATAATAAAATATCAGTCCTGAAATCTCTTCTGGCCGGAGTAGGTCAATCCAACTCAGAAGACGAGATCAATTTCTCTGACTCTGTTCCAGTTGAGAAGAAAGAGATCGATGACCAGGATCAGGTTGATCAAGTTGGTCAGGCACAGATTCAAGGTTCTCATCACGACCTCAATTCACAATTAAAACCAGCTTCTGTAACCAAGCAAGCTAGGGTTGCCCACAAGATGTAGGAGAGTCGATAAATACCTCTGACCAAGTATCCTATGATCTAAAGGTTAGATGTTGCTTAAATAGATAAAATCTTCGTTAAAAAAAAGAAATGGGAAAGAAAATGCCATGTTTTTTGTTATGCAAGGACCACTATTATTTTGGACTCAATTACTGTACATTGTATATATATTCTTTGAAAATTTTAAATTGTGAAATTTTGAGAAAGGTTTAAATTTGTAAATAAGTTTTTTCATTTGTATTTTATTAATCGGCCACCATTTTGTGATAATTTTTGAAAATTGTAGTTTTCATTTTTTTTATGTATACTCTAAATAAATGTCTTTCCTGTGTTCTTCAGTTTAATTTTTGCCTTTTTAGCCATTGTCTCGTCTCTGAAGTCTTATACTGTTTCTATCTTTCTTTTCTATGAATAAGATGATTGACTTGTTGAAAGAATGTTATTTACTAATAAACAGTAACATATTCTAATTTTTATTATAACTAAATCCGACATTACTTTTGCCTAGAGTGTATAATTTTCATAATCCTTAATAAAAGTCATCAACACAATGAGGTAATCGGAAAAAGTTTTACAAATTAATTGGACAGGGTTTATAATTATATAATATTGTAGAAATGGTTTTTAAATTGAAGATTGTATCAACGATTCTGGTATTATGGTGTCCGACGCTGAATATTTTAAGTGTGAATAATTATTTTTTCTTTTCTATGGTGATGTCAAGCATTAATTTAATTTGACTCTTGCACGGAATTACAATTGACCCTCTATTTGTACCTTTCAAACCTTTGACCTTTCAAAGATGACTGAATTATCCTTATCTCTATACAGAAACGCTTGTGATTGTTGATCTACAGCATTCTGATTCTGATTCATTCTTCAGCTCGTTTTTGCAAATAGCAAATAGGTTGTCAAGTACAATAGTTGGCAACAGAAAAATCGACCAACTGCGCACAACGTCATATGTGTCAAATGAAAAAAGAAAAAAGTACATGTTCTAACTATATATTAAGAATGTTCATGTACTATCATTATGTGGAGAAAGTACATGTACTATCCAAGATGAGACTGTATAATAAAAGTGTTCATGTACTATTCAAATGTTGAAGAGTACATGTACTATCAATGATAAGAGAACAACTGTAGAACATATGTACAATCCATATTGAGAGATTCCATGTACTTTCCACAAAATATGAAATGAATTGACTAAACTATGGTTTAGTTAGAAGAAGAGTAGTTTTCTGTGTTCCCAGGCGAAGCTGGGTTCTAAGCTAGTATAGAATATGTATACTATAAACTTTATTATGATCATTGAAAAGATAAAATATTCCAATGTTTTGTCTGGATTTGTTTAAATTATATCTTTATAAAATGTAATAAACTCCTGGAGCATCACATTTTTCTTTTGTTTTTTGTACATCATATATCATATATATTGACTAAGAGATAATAGCTGGATTGATGGTGAACTTATAATGATTAAAGACATTGTCATTTCAATTTAAAAATGGACACGCCAGATTCACAACGGTACCTATTAAACCTTTATCTAATCAAAGCTATAAAAGATACGCTTCTTTTTTAGCTTGAAAAATGTTTGATTCTGACAATGGAGAATTTACCAAAAACCTAGGCATTTGATAAATTTCCCAGATACCCAGGCATTTGATAAATTTCCCAGATACCCAGGCATTTGATAAATTTACCAGATACCCAGGCATTTGGTAAATTTCCCAGATACCCAGGCATTTGATAAATTTCCCAGATACCCAGGCATTTGATAAATTTCCCAGATACCCAGGCATTTGATAAATTTCCCAGATACCCAGGCATTTGGGAAAATTTCCCAGATACCCAGGCATTTTGGAAATTTCCCAAATTACTATAGGTGAATGATATGTTTTTAAGATTTGGGAAATTTCTCAAATAACTTGATACTTTGGGAATTTTCCAAAACCTAGGCATTTTGGAAATTCCTATTTTTGACATTTTTAATAATTTCTGTCACTCTCTCACCTAAGATCAGGTATCTAATTTTGAAATTTCAAAGGTTCACAGATTAAGATATAGGAATTGGAAATTTGTTTTTTGTTGTTTTTGCAAAGACTCAATTTCTTTGTGGAAATGGTTTCTCCTACATTATTAACAATTTACAACTAATAATAATACTATTATAGCAGCATCATTATTCATTTTGGAGTTTGTATTCTCCTCATACATAATTAATATCGTAATAGACAATACTGACTTAATCACAGATTACAGAGATTGGACCATAAAGAAAGTTGTTCTGTTGGATTGCAATGCTCGATTCATAACGGTATCCTTTCAAACTTTGACTTGTTATCGAGGACAGAACTCAACGCGGGTGACGTCACATTTATTACAGGAAAAGCCTAAATATATTTTGTCTAACGCAGTTTTCAACATTTCAAATGTGAATATATTCATATTCTGCCACTTCTAGAGAGAAATTATTAATATTCCTTCAATATAAATACCTTGTTTAACAAATACAAAAATAAGGAAAAGTCTGTCATCATTGTTTAGTCAAAGATTGAATGGTACCGTGGTGAATCGGGGTTGCCCCTCTTTAAATAGAAAGTCACCTAAAATCACGCGTTCAGTCCCTTTAAGCAGAGAAAAACTGTACAAGGGTACTTTTTTCTATAATATTTGAAACAAACAAGCTAAAGATTGTGTTTGATTTGATCCAATAGCACTTATATTGATGTAATATACTAATTTTTTCGATTTGATGGTATAAACCTTTGATATTTTTTTTAGATTATAGAAATCAGTCTGAAATTATTAGGACCATTGGGTTGCAAAGATATAGGGATTAAAAAATCAGAGTTTTTGACAAAAACTCATTTCCTTTATCCATTTTATACATCTTGTAAAATATAATTGAATAAAATTTTACAAAATACTTGCAAAATAGAAGCAAAATTGCAGAGAGCTCAGTGTCTGCTCTTAGTTAATAACTGGATAAAAGGATAAGATAAATAGAAAAAATAAGATTTTTTTAGATTTTTGTCCGAACCTGTATAGGGAGGTTGGCAGTATTCTGAGACACATTGTATATACTTATATAGTATACGATTTATTCCCCTTTAGTGGCAATGTCAGGATTTTAAATATCCAATATTAGCCAGGAAATTGCCTAAGAGGATCCAGACGGGGGAACACAAAATATTTATTTTTTGTCATGAAGAGAGATTCTGATGCGGGGGGGGGGGCAAATGAAGTAAACCAAATGAATTAATCACTCAGGAACCCCCAACAAATTCAATTTCCTAAAAGGGAGTGTTCACGAAATATGAAAGGGGGTATAGATTCACGGCGAAAAATAAGCGCTTTTGATCGCTACTAATCTTACTTCTATCTGTTGCGTCTATAAGGAGAAAATTGTTAAAAACGACTCACACCAAAGAACGCAGCGTCCATACAAATGCGGAAAGATTCAACATTCAACTCAGATCGTAAACAAATCAATTTAATTCCAAACAAATCATTCAGATATTACAAACAGTAGTCATCGATAATTTTTCTATGCATTCGTATATAGTTAATATTTCATAATAATTTGGATTTTGTTTTTTTTAGATAATTTTCGCTGGCGCTATATTTTCGAACATTCCTGGAAAATATAAAAATGTCGTCTTCATTATCAAAAATCCTCGAAACAGGAATAAATGTTTTCAAAAGTAACTCTCAGATCATGAAAAATACAAAATATTACGCAATATCAACTTTTTACGAATGCGTCGAAAAATAATAAATGACAATTGTTTGCAATATCTGAATGATTTATTTGGAATTAAATTGATTTGTTTACGATCCGAGTTGAATGTTGCATCTTTCTGAATTTGTATGGACACTACGTTCTTCGGTATTATCGTTTTTAACAATTTTCTCCTTAAAGACGCAACAGTTAAAAGTAAGATTAGTAGCAATCAAAAGCGCTTATTTTTCGCCGCAAGCCTATATCCCCTTTCATTTTTTGCGAACACTCCCTTTAAATACATTTTTCTCAAAGGTTATAGTCTTTTAGCATAAAATGAATAGTCTGAGTTTATAATATTAATTACAACTGTCTATTTAACAACCGTGTATATTGATGTCAAGTGTGCTACAAGAGCATTGCCACTTCTAACTAAAGTAAATTTCATTTTAATTAGTTTTAAATCTTCAATTTCCTCAAAGACGTTTTCCTGAAGGTTGACATTTTACTAAGATACTGATAATAATTGTCTATTCAATAAAGTTTGAAAGCTGTGTCTATTGTCTACAGCAAATAGTACCATTTTCAACAAAGTCAATTTCGCTGAAGTTAAAAATCTTAAATGTTTTAACTAAAAATAAAGTGCTGTTTGTAAGAAAAAAAATTATAAAATACTAAATAATGCAACCTTACAAGTTGTTTATATCAACTATCAGATAAAAACTAGAAAAAATACGATGTCACAAAGTCGTAAACAAGAGGTTCCGTATTTTAACATAGAATAATTGCAAATTATATTTGTTATACATAATTTGATTATTTTCCTTTCTTTGTATGACAGACAGAAATATATTTTCTAAGAAATGTGGAACTTGCAACAATTAGTTTATGAGGCTATAAAAAAGTTTAAGTGAATAAGTGAGATTAAATGAAAGGCGTTGTGACACTCTCAACTCGGCCTAATCTTTTCCATGTTTTGTTTGACATTTATCGGGTGTTTAAAAGTACTTTAAGTTCATAGGNTGGAGGAGGGGGGGGGAGGGGAGATTGTATTATGTAGATTGTGGCAGACTAGATATATCATATGACGGCTGAAAAGTCTCAATATCCTGGTTTATATTATCCTAGGATTTAGTTTAGACCAAATATAATAATTTTGTTTCAATCAAAATATTGATATTAAAGGGAATGTTTACGAAAATAAGGTAAACATTAAATCAAATCAAATCAAATATATATATTTGTCTCAAGCATGTACATGTAGAAAATAACATATTTTAAAACATATTTATGAAACTTGAGACGGGGAGGCATTGATAGCCAGGGGCAGTTTAACACGCAGCTTCCCACTGTAGAGTCAGTTTTTGCAATGATGCTGACTTGAAGAGGTGCTGCTGGATGTCATGCTGCTTATGGGATGGAGGTAGCTGGAGCTACTGGAGAGGATACAGTTCATAAACGTACAGGAATCCGTCAAGGAGAGGTCGGGTACCTTCTTTCTCGGGGTGAAACACATAAAAATAAATGAGAGTTAAAGGGAGGAGCAAGAATTACAAAATAGTTTTTCACATTGAAAATATTTAAGATTATCGAGAAATGGATTTTTGAGCTATTGCTTTAAATTCCGACGAAAGAAAATTCCAAGTAGTGGGAAATGAGTAAAAAGGAAATAGTGTAAGCAATTCTGTTCTTACTCCTGGCACATAAAAGTCATTTAAATTTCTCATAAAATAAAGGTTTCTATAAAGTGTAGCATTTCTTACAAATAATTCATCAAAAGAACATGATGATCACGTACTAGCATTATAAAGCTACCAATCCTAATATTAAACAATTTTTACGAGCGATTTCCGTGGGACCCGAAAAATTTCATATAACTTAAATCAATTACGGACAAACTTCAAAATTAGATACAGGGTGTCCCACGAAACTTGACAGTTGGTAAATATTATTGAATGTCATCTTCCAAACACTGTATTAGACATTAAAGGCTGTTTGCGGTTTATTTCGTTTAAACAATCTTTTGCTCAAATATATTTTACTTGAAGTAAATTTTACTATAATATGAGTCCTATATAATATTTTATCATTGTCTAGCTTTGGTAATAAACAACTCAACAAATTATGGAAGAAGACATTCTAAATCTTTTAACCAACTGTCATATTTCGTGGGACACCCTGTATATCTCATTGCATACCTAAATTTATAGATTTCTCATGAAAGTTGTATTTCCTTCAATGCTAATAAAGGATTTGAGTTTTTGCCACAAACTGAATAAATAAAATTAAATATTGTTTTAAATCCCTATATATTAACAACCCAATATTGTAGACCATAGATATTTCAAACTATGACTTCTGTTAAATAAAACAATCAAAGCTTGAAATATCAAAGGTTTACAAAATTTGGTTGTAGATATATAGGTATTAGAAAATTTGGATTTATTGCAAAGACTCAATTCCTTTGCGGATTCGATTTTTTGAATACGACCCTTACTTAGCATAATATCTGTAAAAGGTTTACCCTTTCTTAATGGATTCTGGGCATCAATCATATTATTTACATAAATACATACATTTAGAACCTATATAGTATTTATTCTTATTCCATCTTTTCATTTCTTCTCCATTAGATGGATGAGCAAACTGAACACGTATAAAAACTAGTTTGTAAAGTTGAAAAGTCTAAGCCCTTGCAAAGTTCCTGCAATTCCTCTCTGTTCAAACAACATAAGCTGAATCTGAGACAGGGTTATCCACAAAGGATAAGACTGTAAAGACGACCTGACAATCTCATGATTGAATTTAGTCTTCTGTCCTAGATATAGTTTTTAATGGCTTATTTAATGGTTGTGCAAATAAAGAACCAAGTTTACAGTGGAAGGGAATCATGAATATAAAGAAACTAGTTAGCCATCTCTTCAAAATTTGGCCGAATAAATTGACCCCCTGGCGTATTATATATATATCTGCCTTCGTGTACTGTACACCATAGAGCCAGTGCAAACGGTCCCTCCAGTGCAAATTCAATTTTACCTTACTCTTGAATGTGACAGATCGATAGTAAAAAAAGTCTTTTGCCAGAAAGAGAGATATTTGAGAGGTTCTTGGCATAAGTACTGTTTGTTTCAACCAAGCAATAAAAAATACATGATTTATCTTACGTTTTCTGTTTTAAAGTCCTGTAGCAAAACTCGGGGCCCATGGTAACCTACGCCGTACCTGCGTCATACCTCTTACTGTGATAGCCTATTACGTATATATATTAAGCACCCATAACTTGAAATTGCGCTGTAAATAACCCAATCTTAATATGAACTACGAAATACAGATCAGTTGATTGAGGCTCGGCTTTTTCCCAGATGTGAAAACACTCTAATTGAATCAATTATGCAAACAACTATATTATATTGGGTGTACACTGTACAGTGTATTGGAGCCCAAGGCATATTATTTTTTAGAGCAAACAACCGTTTTGATGTCCTGAGGAATTTTTCATAAAGGGAGACCTATAAAACAGTGAAATAGGAAGACGACTTTTTTATTTAAAGTCTGATTTAAAATTATCCAATAAATATGAAACACAAGACATAACAACATCAAATACTGACTTATAAGACTGTTTAAATTCTGCTTCTTATTCCAAATAAATTAAAATTGACTTTCCTTCGAATTATTTTCCGGCCCAAACATTTTTTGTTATGTCATAAAAATATTAATTAAATCAAGAATTTATGAATTTTAAATGTGTTTTTCATGAAATTTTAGGCTTCATAAAGAGTTTTGAATTTGAAATTGCGTTTTTAGAAAAATCTAATATTTAGACTTATAAAAGGTATTTGACAAACCAAAGGTTTCAATACATGCATTTATGCTTTTCAGGTTGAGAAGCCATTTAACTTAGCGAACAAAAGCAAAATTTTACTCGACAAACAACTCGACACTTTTTACTTCCAGAAGTTGACTTAAACTCGTAAAATGTCGTTCCGAAACTCGCCATTGTTGACCACATTTAAGCTAGATGTTTACTTCCTTTGGAATTCAATTGCCTCTTAATTAAACACTCTGTTTGTATTTTGATTTTCCCAAATTATAGCTTCTAGAAATACATAATAAAGGAAAAATTTAAAATTGAAGAAAAAATATGCATTTTGCAAACAGTTTTTTCAAAAAGATGAATTAAGTCGATTCAGTTATAACGTTAAACACCTTTTTAGAATCCAGAACAAATGAATAGCAGCATATTTTCGAGACCTTTCAGCAAAATTTTAATTAGAAATAAAGTTGCGCGGTCATGCTTTAGTTCCTTTACAAAAGTTAAGCCAAATCGGTTCAGCCGTATTTTGACAAACCAAATAAACACTTAAAGTTTGTTAGAAAAAACAGACATAGAAGTCAGTTGTTAAAAAGAGGGGGGGGGAGTGCTGAAATCGAATCCCTCTTACCTACACTTAGAGGTTTGAGAGGTCTTGTTAAATGGAGTTATACAATTCAAATTCGTAGAATATCAATTTTCTTGGCATACCAACTTGACTCCCCATTGTGACTAGAAATGTTAATGTGACAGAATTGGCAATCATATTATCCCTCAAGTTGAAAATATTTGGTTTTGATACCTTCATTTTTAGAAAATTGGGTTGTAATTTGGCCAACAAAAACAGAGTTAAACAGTTTTTATATTTATGATTTTTCTCAGAGTTTTGTAAGAAAAATCTTTATGGAATTTGGGTCAAAATAATTTGAATAAGTGTATATCACATTTTATTTTCCCAAAGCGTTATTTCTATAAAATAAGCCTTTTCAATAAATAAAGCTGCTAAATTTTGAAAAAAAATTTAAAAGACAAAAGTGGGTGTACAAAAGTGGGTGTACAAAAGTGGGTGTACAAAAGTGGGTGTACAAAAGTGGGTGTACAAAAAAGTATTTTTGTCTTTTTCCTTTTTTTTCTCTTCTCCATCTTTAGAATAGATTCCAATCAATAACTCATGAGAGTAATGGGAAAATAGACATTTATTGTGAAGTAAAATATTGTAAACAACAAATACAATGTTCAATGGACGTAATATAATTTATTAGGTGGTTTAGACAAATTACTTTACAAGTCTTAAACATGATAGATAATAAATAAACAGAAAAAGAAATGTTTCTGAAATAAAGTATAATGTTATTTACTTGATATTAAACTGTAAGCCAAAATAAAAGCTTAAGGAAAAACCAAATAAAACGAAAGACAGAACCTTTGACTCGACGAAATTTATCTTTTTCAGATGTGTTTTAATCATTTAAATCCGTTTTCTAAATTCAAACGTTGGGAGCTCAGAACTATACTTTATACTTGGCAACACTGATTTAAGATCCAGACTTCTATTCCCGCAAAAATACAAAGAGCTTAGTCGAAATAAAATCAATGTATTGGGGAACAATTTCAGCTTTGCTTTGAGCATGCAGCGTTACAGGGGGTTAGAGCAATAGTTTTTTTTATTTGACACCTTGTCCATGGTCATTATAATTCCCCCATGTAAGAATAAGTAGAAGAAGAAACATTTTAAAGAACAATTACTTCCAGATATGAAAACTGACCTCAAATTCCCCTTCTTGAGTAATCTTCGATCCAAAAATCAATTTTCATGTAATTTATGGAGCTAAACCTTTCTGTATGTATATGGCAGNCTCACACCAAGATGTTTGCATAGGACGGATATACCTCCCCATTAGGATAGATCAGGGAATATGTTTATGGGGATATTTCCCCCGCCCCCCCCCCACCACCCTACACCCTTCCGTGTCAATCTTGAAATGCCCCTGTCCACTCAATTTCCCTGTTTTATCCCAATTTTTGCATATTTTCATCTTTCTTATACTTTTCAAGATTTTCCAATCTATTGGATTTTATATTTTTCTTGATCTAGTTAAAAATCCCAAATATTTGATCCAATGATTCAACCCAAATTAATATAATATCCCAGATGTCACTTTTTGTTAAAAATTTAAAGCTCATTTTATCCTTTTACAAGTACATGTCTTTTGAAATATAAAGGTTCAGTTTTTAAAAGACTGTAAACCTACTTTCAAGTGATCCTCTATGATTTATGTTTTCTTGTGAAAGTCACTCTTGTAGGAACCCACAATTGAAACAATCAGTTTTCAAAATCATAAACATGGATATCTAATTCATACTTTTAATGGTACTGTTGGGAATCTGGTATTGCCATGCTTACATCTTTAGAATTAGACTTTGCCGACCCTTTCAGCAGCATTATGTGATTTTAACAAAATCAATTTGTTCTAATTTTATGTTTTTGATTGTTAACAGTAATTGGTTTAAGCGTTAGCAAATTGGTTTATTTTAACGGTTATATTAACGGTTATATTAACGGTTATATTAACTGTTTTTCATTTTCTGTTAATTCGTTTAGTTCAGTTAGTCTTAGCTGGGATATAATATGACATTTGGTTGGAATTACTGTAAAAATACCCTGGGGACGTTTTCTACTTAGAGAATGTTTTTAATCAAAATTTTTACAAGATTTATAAGATTCCGATTGAAAACGACACTTTCAGAAAAGGATCTCTTTCCTCATGCTGTCTGAAGGTTTGATTTCGATATCCAAAATGGTCACTTTTAAATTTGAAGATAAACGCTTGATCCCTAAATTAAATCTATCCCTACAAGGTATGACTACCAGGGGGTATTAGAGAGGAATTAAGGTAGATCTGCTTAATCCCTAGATTCACAACATAACATAGTACCAACTTCTAATATCATAGAATCTTGATATTTCAAACTTTGAATTTTGAGTTTAAAAAAATAAAGATTAAGGTTATTGTTCAGTTCCATTGTTTAGTCCAACACACATTTCTAAAAATATTTTAATTCTTTACTCAAATTGTACTTGAATTGATAACCATAGCTAGTCTTGACAAATTAAATGATTAATTATAATATATCTATTGATATTCATAATTAATTATTAGTGTTCATTAGGGATCAATAATTACTTCTGTATTCTTCATTGAACACCTTGGATATAGATTTACCACCTAGACCTTGCAACTTTATAACTCAACCACATTTTAAAAGTTGTGTTATCAAATTGGATAGAGTATCATCTCGTAGAATTCCAGAAAATTTGGTGCTTGATTTTAACATTTAGGGCCGCAACCTAAATTGGCATGTAAGCACCCAGGACTGTAGGAAGGAATTGTATTTTTAAGTCCTTAATATTGAGTGCAATTTTAATGAATTTCCGGAAATTTTAGCTACTGATCCAGACATAAAAAATTATTAATCTTATTTTATTGACAACTCTAAAACTTGAACACTCAAACACTTCAAAATTTCAACACTTCAACAAACTTGACA
>NW_019396278.1:131263-145351 GCF_000591075.1 Eurytemora carolleeae | reverse complement strand
ACTTCAAAACTGGAAAACTGGAAAACTTCAAAATTTAAATTCAAAACTCCTAAACTCCTTATAATTCCATGAATAAATACAAACACATTTTAAAAGCTAAATTATTTCATTGAAAAATGTCTGCTATTACAAATATCAAAGGATACAATTATGCATTTGAATCTTTTATATCACTCTTGAATGTCCTTGGTTTGTTGTGGTTGGGTGTCATGGTATGTATGTATTGATATCAATTTTGAAGAGAAAAAAAAAATGTTCGCATTAATCTATGTTTTGTTACAACCCGAATACAGGATTAGTACATAGATATTTAAACAAATGTCTGCACTGCATAAACTGGTTTTAGGGCTCGGCCCGGATTAGACGAGATGATACTTTATCGTAAATTGTAGCATCGTCGTATATATCAATACAATGAGGACAACTCTCGGATTCAATTATTGATTTCTACAAAGCTTCCAAGCAGCATGGATACACATAAACCTGGGAACACAAAGAGAAGCTTTTTGTTTGTTTACTTGTAAACTTGCAATTCGTAAAAGAGCATGTTATCAATCAAAGATCAAATAGAAAAGCCGTCTTAAATGTATTGATATAAACGCCTACCACTAAACTACGCAATCTAAAACTAAATAAAGGGAATTGATGTATTTAACACAGATTTCTTTATTTATAACTCTTTAATTTAAAATTTAAACCTAAAAACATATGAAGTTCTATAGCATATCAAAAAGTTATTCTTTTTCTAATTTTTCTATTTTTCTGGTTTAACCTCGATGATACCTACTATGGAGGTATCTAAATGTAGGATGGACTTTAACCCCTTCTGATGAATCCTTATCATTTATATATATATATATATATATATATATATATATATACATAACCAGATACATATCCTTCAATCTCTACTCATTTGTGAATATGTTTGGCAGTAGTTTGAACAACCTTTATTTGGAATGCTTGATGTAGATCGGAACTTTTATGTCAATATCATTAATCTTAAAGATTTCATCTTGATGTTCAATGTTCTTACTTTTGAGTATACATTCTTTATTCTTAATTAAAATTATTCCCATAGCAGCACGATAAGCTATAGGTCCTGCTGAAAAGTTCAGTGAGTCTTACCTTTAGACCCCATTTTCATCCATTAAATGTAGATTTGTTTGTATTTTCTATTTTAACTTTATTGTTGAGCAATTTTTTTAAAACTTATGAGCATCAAAGATCTCTTACGCTATTTTTGGCGGATTTTGAATAAGAAAACAAAATCTGGAAAAATATCACCGGATATCAAGGAGGGATTAAATTGATCCGAAGATCCGAGGCCGAATTTAAAGAATTTACGCCGCAGCTTAAATTTAAACCGTGGCTCAAATATGGTTGGTTCCATTTAAAATTGTATTAAGTTGTTCAAGATTTAAGCCGACTCTCAATTGAAACCGGCTTTTGGGTGATTTGAGACGCGGCTTTAATTCATTAAATTCGGACACTGGAGAAAATGGAGAACATTGCTTGATCCCCGAGATTAATAATTCAAAATAGATTATGAAAAATATGTATGTGCGGGGTTCCAAAAAAAACTGAAAGTTCTATATTTCGAATATCAGGATGGCAACTTATTTTTTGTTTGAGTTAGGAAAGAGATAATCTGTATCAATTGAAACCGAGTATCGGGGGATTTGAGACGTGGCTCAAATTCATTAAATTTGGACTCTGTCTGTGTCTAAATCTTTTAATTTAAGAAAACNTTTAAGTCAGCTTTTGATCTCTGATTTTAAATCCGTCAAACTTTTTTTTTTAAATAGTCCAATATTAAAAATGAATAGCAAACAAAAGTTTAAATCAGCAAACCCAAACAATCTTAGAAAGATGTAGCAACACATATTATATCTAGATATATGTGGATATAAGGATGTGTTTTCTGCGGGGGTTGAACAGACGGTTTCACGGGCAACGCCAAGCACTTCATCCAGTTTCTGATATAACTTAATACAGAGATATGAAGTTTTGAGATCCCGGAAATGAATTGAAACAATTAAATTGCTTGAAGAGTTCTTAGAAAATATTGAAATTATTCAAAAATGGAACCAAAGATAAAACAATTTGGTTAAAGATTGATAAAAGCGAATAAATCACTTTGAACTGTACAAAAGGAGTAGGTAGGTTTATGTGACAGTGCAACTTTGTGACCTAGAAGTTCGTCTTTTTTTTGCACAAGTTTGAGAAAGGCAAAGGAATTGAGTCTTTGTCACAAACTCAAATTTTCTAATCCCTGCATCTTTGCATCCGGATGCCCGAAACTTTTCATTTTTTAAACTTAGATTATTTGATCTGACAGAATTCATAGTTTGAAAATCTAAGGTCTACGTTATTGGGCTGCACAGATATAGAGATTAGAAAATAGGAGTTTGTGACAAAGACTCAATTCCTTTATTCGGTTTATATATAAAACAATCTTTAAACAATATTTTCTAAATATCTCTTCAAGAAGAGGTGTAACGGGTTATATAATTATTATAATAGATGGCATCTCTCTTCTTTCATTTATTTTCTTAAGAACATTTGTAAATAAATGTGGATTATGTATACTTAATGGTTTGCTTTTCCTTAACTTGAATATATTTACATTTAGTTAAACTAGAGACACCAGAGTATTGCTATATATCAAAGAAAAGAATCATTTTGATATTTATTATTTCTGCAACTTTTTGCACACTTTTATATCATTCTTAAATTTTACTTTTTTAAGACTATCACACAGTTTTTTTATTTCAATGCAGGGATTATATGACTCATTTTCTACATAGTTTATACGGCATGAAATATAATTGTCTTTCAATTATTTATTTATCAAGGATTATTTTAAATCATATAATGTATGTTATAATTTAACCATACAATATATTACAATATAATTCTAAACCATAACATTTAGTGTAATATATAAATACTAGGCTTTTGGGGCGCTTCTCGCCCATCTTCTATATCAATTGTGAACATTTTCTTTTTGTTTAAGAAATAACAAAAATAAGTTATGCGGATTTTAAAATATCTTTTCGGGGATTTTTGAAATTTTGACTATCCATAAACCTTCCCTGGGGTCACGGAAAAAAGTCGTTTTAACACCCAGACAGAGAAGCAAAGTATATATATATAGAACACTGGAAAACTATTTAAGTTTAGACGAAGAGTTTAAGAATATTGGAATTGTTTGGTTATACAAAGCTATTTATAAAATCAAGATTATATTAAATAAACTGACTATTTGCCACGACCTATGAATTTCTAATCTTTATATTTTTACTCTCTTTGAAGCCAGGAGTAAGAACTCAAGAATTAATCTTTATTTTATTCACACCTACGGATTAATCTTTTTTTTCAGATTAAAATGTTTAAATGCGTTTGTGGCATGTAGACTCAATTCCTTTTTGATATTTATTGATATTTTTGACTATTTGATCTATTTTTTCTTGGAAATAAACGTGGAGACATAAAAAGAGGTATGGCTGTAAATAATGTTTAAGAACGATGGTTTTCCAGATCATGAAATCTAGCCTCCTATAATCCCGTCAGAAGGGGGGTTGGGGTAATATTATCATATTTCTCTATCCCCCCATCCCAACCCTACTCTCAAATATTTTTATTTTCTCCTCAAGGGTTGTGTAATGCTCAATCGCCCAAAGCGAATTATCTATATTTTGTATGCCTTTTTTTAAAGGAGGGGGGCTTAAAATATTGTTTCGTAAAATATGTATTTTTTGTTGTTGCAAAATTCGAAAAATAAAAAAAATTACAACTAATATTTCATTAAACATAAAAACTTTACAAGAGAGAAATTTAGACTTTTTTCTTTCTTTTCATTTTCAGGGCAATTATTTCCGACCAGAATAAATCATCCAGAGGCCGAATTTAAAGAATTTAAGCCGCGGTTTAAATTAAAGTCGCGGTTTAAATATGGTTGGTTCCACTTAAATTTGTATTAAATTTTTCATGATTACAGCCAGCGGTCAATTAAAACCGGTTTTTGGGGGAGTCTAGACGTGGCTTAAATTCATTAAATTCGGACACAAGATCTAGCTGATCCATGCCATATTAAACAGAGCTGATTGGTACTGGGGTCGGGTATTTAAACGTAAAGAAAATGTTTATGACAGTGCAGGGAAAAATTAAATCTCCGGAATGATTGAATGATGTATATCACAAACCACTTTTAATGAAACCTTGAACTGAGATAACGTAAATATTTTTATTGATTTAATTTTAAGCAACCATCAATTTGTAGACATGCATGCAAAATTAGTCTGGTACCCTTTAAACCTTTGTCTGGGTAAAATAATGGATTTTTTTTCAACTAAAAATATATCATTTTAAATAGCACGATAGTTTCACTAGAAGTAAATATTTCCATTTACTGTTAGTGCAGATTGAAGGATTCATAACTCTGATTGGATAAGGACAGAGATAGAAAGATAGATGTTACCGCCATACTAATTCTACTGGTTCAGAAAAGACATCAAACACATGGCTGAAACATGATTGGATCGGGTGCTAATGGACTCGGCATACAGGATTGGTTCTCAGTAACATCGACTAGCTTGTGATGCAGCAGAAGAATGAATAAGATTGAGAAAGTTCATATATTGTCAACATATAAAAACAATGATATCTTCCTTCTTCTTCTTCTTTATAGGATAAAAGGATAAGAGACTGTAGTTTTGCTACTCGGACATGCAAGGTTTTATATTGAAGTTCACTTGAAATTACGCTAACGGTCTCTTAAATTTTCTGAAGCTTCTGAAAATATTTTGATGAAATAAGTATTAATATTTATACTCTGTCGGCTGTTTACGCAAGGGTGGGATATAATATAAAATTTGGTTGGAATTACTGTAAAAATACCCTGGGGACCTTTTCTGCAAAGGGAATGTTTTTAATCAAAAAATCTACAAGATTTATAACATTCTGATAAGAAAGAAAAGAAAAAAAATTTTCCAACTATCCAACTATCCAACTATCCAACTATCCAACTATCCAACTATCCAACTATCCAACTATCCAACTATCCAACTATCCAACTATCCAACTATCCTACTATCCAACTATCCAACTATCCAACTATCCAACTGTCCAACTATCCAACTATCCAACTATCCAACTATCCAACTATCCAACTATCCATCTATCCAACTATCCAACTATCCAACTATCCAACTAATGTCTTGACGTGAATAAGGTTTCATATTAAATTAATGAATTAATGAATTAATGAATAATTAATTAAATTAATATGTAAAGTTTAAATTGTATATTGTTAGAAGAGACGTAAATATTGAAGAGGAATTAAGCAATTATGTTAACTATTATGTTTTGCTGCTTTGTAAAAAAGAAAGTTTCAAGTTTCAGGTTTGAAAACCAAAATTATAATTTCAAATTGCAATGCAATTTATGAAAACTCAGTTTGGTTGGATTTATTTTTAATTATAACAGGAAATGCTAATCGAATAATCATACAACCTGTAAACAAATTTTGCTTTATTTTTAGTAATATTTCGTAGTTATACTTTTAATCTTTTTAGTCATAGATTTATTTATCTCATAGTTTGATTCTGAATGGATAATCTTACATTTTATACTTTCAGAGTTTATAGATTATAAAACCATATTTTCTAGATTTAAAGAAGAATTTAGCATATTTGATATTGAATCTATTCGTTCTAGGACTTTTCAAAAAACTCACTTACTTGTTTATTGTATTTAAAGTCATATAAAAGAAAAAAAAACATTTAACCACAGAAATTCTTCATTCTATCTAGGACTGACAGAATAGAGTTAAAAAGGACTATGGTTAAATTTTTATTGTTCAGCAAACTTCCGTTAGCAAACACAAATAAGTAATGAACGGAAAATTCCGGTAACGAAAGGTAGAAAAGTTACTTTTCAGCTCGTAAAATGAGGTAAAATGATGTAAAATGGGGTAAAATGCGGTTATGCGGTAAAATGAGGTAAATTGAGGTAAAATGAGGTAAAATGCGATAAACTGGGGTAAAATGCGGTAAAATGAGGTAAAATGAGGTAAAATGAGGTAAAATGAGGTAAAATGAGGTTAAATTAGGTTAAATGAGGTAAAATGAAGTAAAATGAAGTAAAATGAGGTAAAATGAGGTAAAGTGAGGTGAAATGAGGTGAAATGAGGTAAAATGAAATAAAATGAAATAAAATGAAGTAAAATGAAGCAAAATGAAGAAAAATGAGGTAAAATGAGGTAAAATGAGGTAAGAATTCAGTTAATAGCTAAGAATAAACTGGACGACCATTAATTAAATATGAATAATCGTCCAAATGCAGATTTAAAAAGTTACTTAAATTTTGTTGTTGATTTGGATAAAATAAGGTTAAATTTTCAATAAAAAATGAAAATAAAGTAAAAAGAAAAANCCAGTTATACCTTTGTATGATATCCAGTTACACCTTTGTATGATATCCAGTTTCAATTCTTAGTTCTCACATTGTATGATTAAGACATTACACACTGCAAGAGAGTATATATATCAATGTGTTCGTATAAATTATAAGATTTTTTTTCAATAAACTCTATTGAAAAAGCATTATTTGAATTTGTCAAGCCCTGATTTGTTCTGTTTCTATCTTTCTGTTTTCTACTGTATCAAAATAGATTTCGGTATGTAATCACTTTAGTATTAATTATCATGTTGATGGCTGTGTTGAGTTTTTTCTTATCTTTAAAGGAATGTTAAAGGTGATTTCACTGCTATTAATTAACTTTATTTTATGTTTGAGTGTTAATTTTTACTGAAAGAGTATATATGGATCTTTTAATGTTAAGTCCGATTCTAAACCCTTAACAAAGTATGTACAGGGACTAGATTTATGGAGCAGAGAGAGAACCACGAACTACCGGTTTAACCAGTTCAACCAGTTTAAGCCAAAGATAAGTGGTTCAATTTAATTTACGTAGTTCAACGCCTTCTCCTACTTAATAAATCTGAAGCTAAATTAAAGAATTTGAACCGTTCAAACATGAAACGCGGTTTAAACATGATTAGTGTGTAGCTGGAAATTCTAATAAGTGTTTCGCGTGATTTGGGCGGGCGCCCAATAGGAATCGGTTCAGCGACGCGGTTCAGCAACGCGGTTCAAATTCTTTAAATACGGCCTCAGGTCGTAGGCACTTTTAATGGACAGAATGAGATAAACTCTCTCTCTCTGCGAGCATTTTAACCAATCTGTCATTGATCAAAAATTTGCATTTGAGTAATGAGTGATATGATTATCTTTCTTTGAGAAGGTTTGAAGAAAAACAGCCTAAAAATTGGTATTTTTGATTCCCTCCTCCCTCCTTCAAATGAAATAAAATNNNCCCCTCCTTCCCCTCCTCCCCCTCCTCCCTTCACCAGTGCAACTTCGGTTATCATCTAAATCCTTGTAATCAGGATAAATCCAGTTTATAATTATTAAACAACTCACTTCATACTGGTTTGGGTTTAATGAAAAAGAAAGTTTAAAGAATTATAAGATTGGATTCATTCCAAACAAAAGTCCAACCTTGATTTTGTAATTTCAAATCTCAAACCTCAAGATAGCTTTGAAACTTGTAAGATTTAGAAGTAATGGTTTGAAATATGAAAAGTTTGTAACATCAGGTTGATAAGATATAAGTTCTAAGAAAAAGTAAATAGAGAGCTTCTTGACTGTAATTTTAAGCCAATTCACGAGTGTATCCTTGAAAACTTAATTTGATAAATAATGTAGAAGATAATGTCGTTTTTCTGGCTTGACAAGTGTTTAATAATTTCTTCATTGTTTCTGAAGCAAACAATGGATATCTAATTTATAATTGATCATGGGTACGGTAGTGAATCGGACATACCACTCTATTAATTGAGGGCCACTTGAAATTATGTTCCTAGAACCATTAACTTAAATAAATAATACTATGTTTTCCTCTTACTTTCAAAATTAAACTTTTCCTTATCTTGGATTTATTTTAGCATTAAGCTTTTATCAAAAAACAATTATTTAACAAGTTTTACAAGAGTTATTTTGTAGAGCAGTCTTAAATACGTTTGTTGCTAATTATCTTATTTTTTTCTGAAGAGCATTTAGTTCTTATTAGCTCACACTCAACTCATATATATTTGAATCTTAACTGAACTGACATTTACGGTCCTAGTTTGTACTGCCCTGCCCTGTACACCAACTAAACTGACAGACATACGGCAGGGGTCAATGTAGTTGGCCTGGCTCTGTAGACAGGGCTAGCTGGTGCAACAAGGTAGACGCAGTCCATGCATCTGAGGTCAAATTAAAAGAATTTGAGCCACGGCTCAAATATAAGACACAGTTCTAACATGATTGGTGCCACTTGAAATTGTATCAAGTGTTTCGAGATTTGAGCTCATTTAGAACCAGTTTTTGTCGGATCAGCGAAGCGGTTTAAATTCTTTAAATTCGGCCTCTGGTTAGATATACAATAACTAAAGCGGCAATTTTCCGCAACAGTATTTTAAATTTTCTACACATTTTGTTCTAAATTATGAACATATATCTGACAACTTTTATGCTTTTAAAATTCTGCTCGTAATTTCTAACAAAAGAGTCTTTGACACAAAATTTTTTAATCCCTATTCCTTTGCAACCTGATGGTGTAAACCTTTCATATTTCAACTTTAGATTATCTCTATTAACATAATTGATGGTTGAAGTATCAAAGGTCTACATCATAAAGAGATTAGAAAATAAGAGTTTGTGGCAAGAGCTCAACTCCTTCAGTGCTCTCGGTAAGTTCTTTTATACAAAAAAATGTTTTTTTTTCTAATGGCGTATGCAAACTAAACAAGTTTTTTATAAGTATAAATTTAAAACTAGAGGAATTACAGGGTTTCAAAGTCGTGACAAAATTTCGAATAAAATGAATTTTTATATAATGCTGAGATTAGAATGGAAATTACAGGACAGGGCTATTAATCTATTCTTGTAAAAATATATTCTCCGAAATACTATCTGTGGTTGCCAAGTTACACCCTGCTCCTCTTCATAGCCAAGCATTGAAACCAAACTATTCTTAAAGGGACTGTAAACCTAATTTCATGTCAACCTCCAAGGGGTAGATCAACTTCAAAACAGAAGCTTAATCTGATCAAGAAAGATTGAAATTTTCATGTTTTTTCTTTAAGATTGTGCTCCAGAACCTTGGAGAATATTTTAGAAAAATACATTTATTTTTCAAGCTAGAAGTAAAAGACCGAAATCTTATTGATTAAAAGGTAATTTTGTGAATCGGGTATGTCCTTCTATTAATGAATAATAACGTGAAATTACAAGGACAGTCCCTTTAAACCAGAAGAAGCTTTGCCAATTCTCACACATTTTCATTCTTTATTTCATGTTTGGTTAACTTTGCATTCTCTTCAAAGGGAATGTTCTAGATATTGGAAAAGAATACTTTCTATTTCTTATTTTTTCTTTATTTGAGAACATTATCGGAAATAGATTTGTCCCTACATGTTTAAATCTGATTACTGGTCTCGATAAAGACGACCGGACTGAACCTGTTAATTTTGATAAATGCATTGATCAGATGAAATTTTGAGCGGAAAAAAATTTAAAATAAAAAACTAATATTTTCCTTGCAGTTTTTTTAGGGGATATTTATGTATTTTAAGCAAAACTATATTTCTATCTCCCTCCAAATAATCTTTGTTACCAAAAGAATTTAATTTTTTATTTCTAAATTACACTCATATTGACCGAATACACTTCTCGGATAATGCAAAAAAGATAAAAATGTCGGTTTAATTTCTCAAACTATAACCAAAACTTTTTCGTAATTGTATCGATAATTATTCCTCGCTCGTCGCTAGTTTACGCTATCATTCTAGCATAACAAAATATATAAATGTAACCACTCTTCCGTGATATGTACCACTTTGTGATATGTACCACTGTCATTTCAACTAACTTAACGGACAATCCAAATATTTAGCTTAAAAAAGGGAACAGATTTCAAGAACATGCTTTGCCTCACTGAGCCACAAAATTAAATTAAAATACTAAATGCTGTCATTATTTTTTCTTAACGCCCCTTAAAGCGGATCTCTACCAAGACTGAATTTAATGAAATTTCAGAGTCGCTGAACTGCCATATAACGCCGGTTCAGATTTGAATCTCTGATTCAAATCATTCCATTTGAATCGGTGGTTCAAATTTGAACCAGCGCGGCAGTAGGTAGTTCAAATTAATTATATTATGCCTGGGTTCTTAAAAAATATTTGATATGATTTTAAAGACGCACTAAAACTATAAACCATAATTTACCAAATTCTAATATTTGGATTAAAAATACAGATATCATAAGGTGCATGCAAAAAAGAAAAAGATAAGAGAATATGAAAATTTAGCAGAATAAAATAAATTCTTCTAAATATGTATAATGAATTATGATTATGTCTTGTACAAACCTATAAACTAAACGTAAAAAAAATTCAATAATGAAAATTAGGAAAATATTTAGAAGAAAAATGATGTTAAGAAACGTGAATAGTTAAAAGAAACATGAATTATTAGATTAATTTTCTAATATCGAATTATTATGAAATGTTCTTTCAACCCTTTTTTCCTTCTTCGCAAGAGTTGTGAAAGAGCTTTTGTGTGAAACACAATGTTACTATTTTACAAAAAAGAGATTTTTATATTTCTTACTGAAGAATGTTGAATAGAGTAAGCCTAGCCTTAGGCTTACAGTTTGTATTTTGCCTCCAGGTTTTATTCAACTTCATTCATCTTTAGGTTCTCACACATTTACTTATTTTATTCAAGATTTTGGTTTAGATTTTACAACTAAATTAAACTTACCTTTTAGTCACTTTATATAGAATACATCATTCAAGAAGAAGATACTATTGCATGTCTTCAGCATCTCATGTTACAGCTCCGGGATTGTGAAGAAGACGACATCGGGGCAGATTTAAAGTTGTTAAAACACAACTTATGTATAAATTGAATTGCAGTCATATCTAATATCTAATCTAATATCTGAACCAACTTTGCAATTCTTGTGTTTGAAAAATAACTAATAATAATTCTAATAATGATAATTTTTTGTTTTCTTACAATAAAATCAAAATTGAAGGGTTTGAAAAAAAACAATGATAACATTTTTTACGCATCCTAGTTCCAATCTACACTCTACTATTTTTGAGCTAGGCCTTGATGTCCTTAAATCCTATCATTATTACACTACACGAGAGGGAAGCTTATACGTAAAACAACCAAAGATTTAATTTTTGTAGTTGTTGTTAATCAAATGTTGGCACTTTTAAATCTAAGGATAACTACTTGGTTTCCAAATTAGGGTAATCCCTACAGGACCTGAATACCACCGGACATCGAGGTAGAATTAATTAAATTAGTCCGTAGTTCTACCTAATCCCGAGATTAATAAAAGTTAGGACAATTCTGTGTCCGAATTTAATGAATTTAAGCCACGTCTTAAATCCCGCCAAAACCGGTTTCAATTTCGCGGCGGCTTAAACCTTGAAAAATTTAATACAATTTTAAATGGAACCAACCATATTTGAGCCGCAGCTTAAATTTAAACCGCGGCTCAAATTCTTTAAATCCGGCCTCTGGGCTATCTATAAGTAGCCACAATACAAATATGCTGTAATGTCTACATAACTAGTTACTACAGGATGTTACACAAAACATGAAAGAGAATAGATTAGTTTAAGATTTTGTATCTTTGTAATAATTTACGGCATTCTTGAATTAATAATCATGAAATACCCTTGGTCATAGCATTTAAAAGATGTGGTCTGCCTTGTTTCTTACCGAAGAAAAGAATTTGGTTCAGATTTGGACGATTTTTGTTTTATTTAATGAAATCCTGTTTCCTTAGATCAGATCAGTCAGCAGACGTGATTGAACTGTGTTGAATTAGTTCAACCACGTCTTTACAGTTTTTTAATGGTTCCAGATTCCAGGTTTTATAACTTTTAAAGGTATAAATTATTTTTTATTCGTACTTTTAACCCTATTCTAAACAGAATAAATCAATTTAAATGAAAATTTGAATTCTGACCAAACATAGTTTTTATTTTAACTAGTTTCTGCAAGGAGGAGTGACAATTCAAAAACTGCTTTTCTAGAAAATTCTATAAAATTTTACAAAAAACATATTTGATTTTTATAAAAAAAATTCTAAAAGGAAATGAGTCTTTGCCACAAACCCTGCTTTTCTAAATCCTATATCTTTGGACTCCAATGTCGTGACCTTAGATATTTCAAACTATGAATTCTGTTAGATCAAATAATATAAGTTTGAAATATCAAAGATTTACGACATTGGGTTCTAAAGATATAGGGGAAATATCCCCATGAAAATATTCCCTGATCTATCCTAATGGGGAGGTATATCCGTCCTATGCAAACATCTTGGTGTGAGTCAACAATTATTCTTATCTAATCAGATAATCTCTNGCCATGTAAATACTTGAAAATTGATTTTTGGATCTAAGATTACTCAAGAAGGGGAATTTGAGGTCAGTTTTCATATCTGGAAGTAATTGTTCTATAAAAGTTGTTTATGGTATAGATGATGTTTATTTTCCCCCCTCAGCTCCCCCCTCTTATGTTTCTTCTTATACTTACTCTTACAAGGGGGAGATTGTGTAAGTTTTTCTCCTCCATGCATAATCTTTATAGGAATTCTAAACAATATAACAATCTTTTAAAATTAAAGAAAAATCTTGAGGGTATTTCAAAAGAGCCAATACAGTATATTTTTTCTCATTGTGTTTATAATAGTCCATTTTTGGAGCATGATAAATAACAATATATATTTTTTAATTCTCGTTATCTTCTACTTTTCTTGTCTGTCTGTCTCTGGGTGTCTGTTTGTTTGTATCCAATAAACGTCAAAATAATAAAATCAGGAAATATTTTTTGTTTCTGTTTTACAATGTTTACAAAGAGAACATGTTCAAATAAAAGATAGGCGCGAAGCGCTCTGAAAGCCGAGTATTAATTAAAGCTGTTTAAATCTGTGTTATGGCCTATGGTTGATTTAGAATATGATGATTTCAATATTTCCCAATTTCCCTTCGAAAGCTGGTTCCAGATATAAAGGTGAAAACAAAAATGCTGAGAATTTAATGCGGCAAAGGAACTAATTAACGTAGAAATTGGCCATTCTATTAGTTTTGCGAATAATAAGAGAGAGTTGAGGCCTAGTGCCATTCAAACATCTACGTTAAAAGTTTGTTAAAATCAGAAATTGTATAAAACCTTGTTCCAGAGTGGGCAATAAATACTCCTAATGTCCGCAGCATAATTTCCAATATTTACAATTTACAATAAATGTCTAGTTCCCCATTATCCCGTAATGATTTATTGATTGAATTCTATTCTCCTCAAGTAGTAAAGAAAGAGTTCTCGTTGTGAAAAGAAATGGAAAGTATAGAAAGAAAATAATTGGAAAATGTATTTGAATATATCCATTCAGGATACTATAGAATATTTATTAATTAATAGCTTGGTAACATAGTTTTTTCCTGGAGTTTCCCAATAAAAGTCAACCCACTCGATCCACTTAGAAGTTTTTAACCAGACTAAGAAGTTAAGAACGTTCCTATGGTTCTACCGAGTTTCACAATCAAAATGTGAAGCAAATCAGTCAAGGGACTTCCCGAGTTATGATCGGACATTCAAACAGACAAACAGAGATTACTACTTTACAGACTTCCGGTTACAGCTTTTTCGGTAAATGTTCTAAAATATAATTCTATACTAATTATTTTCTTACGACATAATTTTATGTGACCCCTAGTTAAAAGTATTAGATGCTTCAATAAACGCTGTAAATCCACAAAAAATCCCATAAATAAATAAATTAAATGAACTGGAGTTTACAGTGAATCTGCAGTCCGGTACTTTAAATGAACTGAAGTTTACAGTGAATCTGCAGTCCGGTACTTTAAATGAACTGGAGTTTACAGTGAATCTGCAGTCCGGTACTTTAAATGAACTGGAGTTTACAGTGAATCTGCAGTCCGGTACTTTAAATG
>NW_019396278.1:128188-131172 GCF_000591075.1 Eurytemora carolleeae | reverse complement strand
CGGACTGAACCTGTTAAGGGGGGGGCTGATATTTTAAATAACGGTATCCGGCTTCCGGCTTGAAGATTTTTATATTAATCTGTAAGAACTTGATAACACATGATATATTGCTTTTCCATGTTGAAATGCTATGACGCTTTAAAAAATTAAACTTAAAAAATTTGCCGATTTTGGAAATATTTCGAACTATATTTCTTTGGTTTGAATTTCTTTTAAAAATCAAAAATGCACATAAAAATTTGGGATAAAGGTAGTAAGTACTTCATGAACAAGAATGGCGGGGTTTTACTACAGGACATAATGTGCAGAAGAAAAAAAAAGTTTAAAGAAATTAGAAAAGATTTGAATGTTTCACACAAATATTTATAAAGTTTGAAATAGTATAATATCAAATAATTAATAGAGTTTATACTTGCAAAAAGCGTTTGATTAATCAAATGTAAGATATCTAAACACAAGTCAGAATCATGACCATTGGTCTCAATCATACACAGACATAAGGATTAATCTAATCCCTTTTCGATAGATATCCCGTGGTGATTAGATATTCTTTAAGTAATGGATATCCCTCAAATTTAAAAGTGCCCAAAATTGATATAGAGATCAAGCATTCAAGAAATGGATATCGAGATAAAGTATTCAAGAAATGGATATCGAGATCAAGCATTTAAGAAATGGATATCCAGATCAAGCATTCAAGAAATGGATATCCAGATCAAGCATTCAAGAAACGGATATCCAGATCAAGCATTCCAAAAAGGATATCGAGATCAAGCATTCAAGAAATGGATATCCAGATCAAGCATTCAAGAAATGGATATCGATATCAAGTATTCAAGATTACTGATACTCCACACAAGAATTCCAACCTCAGTGCATTTAAATTTGCCTTCACACTTTGACAGCTTTATAAAATCCCCCCCTTTGCTAAAAATAAGTGTCGTGCAATTAATGATTATTCCACTATACAAATATATACAGGTCTAGCGGGTAGAAGTCATACCAATTAATCATTAGTATATTTCGACCTTTTCTTTCTCAACAGCTTACCAATTTTAATATAGTATTTTTGGGCCCTGGGTTCAACAGAGTTAAAATAGGCTTTAAAAAAAAACCTTTTAATGCGGGAAAACAAATTCACAAAACTTCAGCGGACTAAACTTTATCAAAACTTGCTAAAAGGGCCAAACGAGATTTTTCTAAAATATAAAGAAAAACTAAACCCGTCTTAATTAATCTAGCATCGTCGCTAGCTTTGATTATATCATTGCAATCAGCAATATCTAAATAATTTTATCGCGGATCTAAAACCGTATATTGTCCTGCATTACACCTGCTCCTGGGAAAATTGACTTTAAAAACCCCCCACTCACAATTCAGAAGAAAGAGAGAAAGACTCTTTGAAATTTTCTCTGAATCGTGAGTGCAGTTGGGGGNCCAGATACTGGTGGAGATGGGAATTCTGTAGTACCAGATACTGGTAGAGATGGGCATTTTGTTGTACCAGATACTGGTAGAGATGGGCATTCCGTTGTACCAGATACTGGGAGTGATGGGCATTCTGTTGAGCCAGATACTGGTAGAGATGGGCATTCTGTTGTACCAGATACTGGTAGTGATGGGCATTCTGTTGTATCAGATACTGGTAGTGATGGGCATTCTGTTATACCAGATACTGTTAGAGATGGGTATTCTGTTGTACCAGATACTGGTAGAGATGGGCATTCTGTTGTACCAGATACTGGTAGAGATGGGCATGAACGATGAACGAACTTATTGAAAAAAACGAATGCGTCTATCTCTCTAGGTACAGGTTTAATCAAACCTGAATGATTAAACTTGTTCAACTTTCTTATCAAGTGTCACTGTTCCACCTCACTTAACTAAATTAATTAAGAAAACAATTGTTTACTTTATAAAGAAAACAACAACTTGATTTACCAAATTATTTTAAACAAAATAAAGAAATGATTTTGAAAAATAAGAAATTGTGTTTTTGCCACAAACTCAAATTTTGACATTCCTATTGTGTAAACACTCGATATTACAAACTTAGATTATTTGATCCCATATAATTTTTAGTTTAAAATATCTTGGGTTTACGACATTGGGTTGCATAGAAATAGAAAAAGAAAATGAGAGTTTGTGACAAAGACTAAATTCCTTTGTTTGCCATTTACCAGTGAATTCAGCACAGTTCTAATCTGTCCTAAATCACGTTAAAAAACTTCTTTAGAAATTCTGAAAAATACAGCACAAAATTTGAAATATAAAAATAATGCAAAATAATTCAGGGGTGTTTTTTTTTCTTAATCAAGCATGTACCCCCCCTCTCTTTGAATAATTGCCACCTCCCCCAGACATTAAGTTAGCTTTTTAACGTGATATAATCGCTAAATTAGTAACAATGAACAATTTTAAAGAAAACAATTCTGGATTTAAAGTATCAAAAAAGTGTTCAATGGCCGTTGTTGTCCAAATTTGCATGTTTAGATAATTCGCTATTTAAAAACTGTTCTGTTTGTTTATTACGCGGTGTATATGCATATTGCATATTTGGGTTTAGGGTCCTAATCCAGTACAAAAAAACAAATGAAACATTAAAGACCTTGTGTGATTAGATTAATATTATCTACCAAATATTAACGGTTACGCTTAGATGGCATGGTTTTTACTATATTATATTTTCTCAGTCACAATACTGTTTTTAGAAGGTTTAAGGGACATTTCGAGCACTTATAAATATAAAATCTTTCTTGTTTAGAGCATGCATTCGAGAGAGAAAATGACATATAAAAACTTGTGTCTCGTGTGATAAAAAGTGTTATTATTTACCAGATATTAAACGGTTTAAGCTTTATAAATACTTTTCTTTCTGTTAGACGTCAGGCAATGTGTTGTAACCTCAGAGCACAACCATAATCCTTAATTACTTCTATTAAAACTTTTCTCATCGAAGAATATGAAGGGGGAGGGGTAACTAG
>NW_019396278.1:123955-128078 GCF_000591075.1 Eurytemora carolleeae | reverse complement strand
TTTTTGGGGGTGTTAAGCGAGATAAAAGTTGAAAAATACTCATAAATTCATTTTTCTCTAAATTATGAATTACATGTCAAAATTTGAATTAATTAATTCTAAACAAACTGCATTAATTAATTTCACTTTAATTAAACACACTAGCTTAAACTACAAAACACGATTTTTACTCCTGTTACAGAATAAATAACTTCTAGATTAAAGGTTTTACACTGCAGGAACGAACTTAAACTGTATTGCCTTTTGTTTTGAATGAAGGCAACTGAGTCACAAAACCATATTAAACAAAAAAGGAAAGCTTTCCAATGAACTTTAGCTTATGCTATAAATTTCAAATAAGGAAATTTTATTTTAGAAATACGAGAAGGTTACGAATCTTACTATTTCTTTAAAATGGAATTAAGATTTAAGTTTTAAACTGTTAGGCTGTTGATGCTGTAGAACTTCCATTATGCCCTTTTTCTCACTGGATAGAAAAAAATGTATTATTGATACCAGGATTAGGTTATGATCTATTTGTCCTTTTTATACAATCCCATTTGTTGTTGAAAACCAGAAAATCTAGTCAATTTTGTGTTTTTTGTTTCTAAATATTTCAGTGTTTGTTTCTTTTCTCTCATGAGCTAAACACAAAGAAACGCCTGTGCTGTTTTCCTGTGGCCTTTGTTTCTTTTTTTCCCGCGGTCATTGATTACACAGATAGGACAAAATATGTCTTCAAAGGTTGTGCATGATCACAATTTAGATAAAGTGATCTCTCTCGATCCCACAAACCTAACACAATTATCATAAACAAATTGCAAGATTGTTACTTTTCGTCAGAAGATATAGTTGATAAAAAATCATGAACTTTTTAAGTTTTAAAAGTTGTATTCTTATTTAGTTTCCGGGAGTCGCAGAAAAAAAAACATTTTGAAATTTCTGAATTCTAGAAGAGACAATAGATATTGTAGCAGGAAAGTGATGTGTTGATCTTTCCTGCGATCATAAATAGTATTTTTTCCCTCCTTCCATCATTTCCAGTTTCTCCCCCCACCCCTTTTTCCATCCCTCATTAAATCTAACGGATTTATTCCTGTTTGTGTTTGAATTCTAGAAATAACCCAAGCCACGCGGAGAAACCGAAGCCAAGCGCCAAGTTCCGTTATTCCAGAAACCCGGGGGCTGGTGGGCTAGCCGGCCAGCTCACGGGGTACTAGGGTTAAATGCTAGCCCAGGGTGGAGCGAAATCTGGGGAAAAAGAATCAGTTGATCGTCAGCTCCCTTAATTAGAGGTTCCCTTGAAGATTCCCCATCACTCTGAAACAACTTCAATTCATAATATTTGATTCGTATAGTATCATCCTTTTAGTTTTTGTATCTTTGTAAATAATAAACTGTAAGAAAACCCGACTCGTTGAATACTAATAATACGAGTGATTGCATTGATTCATTTTTCTTTCATATGTAATAATATAACATTTTCCCATGCACTCTGCCGCGCCTGTATGTACTAATTATTTAAAGAGAAAAAATATGTATTTCTTCGTCGTTGCTTATTAGACAAATGTTAAAAGGTATATTTACATGAAATTACCTCTAGTATCCGCGAATCTTGGTTAGTGTGTAATCTGTGTAATCTGTTTAATCTGTGTAATCTGTGTAATCTGTGTAATCTGTGTAATCTGTGTAATCTGTGTAATCTGTGTAATCTATTGTTGTGGTACTTTATACTTTTGTATTGACTGTAAGTAAATACCCTCGGTCTCAGGTATTAGAACCTTTTATTTCTTCTAAATGAGCTCTTTCTTCACCCTCGGAGAATCTTTATAACTAAGGCTGGAATAGTAGAATTTGCTGGTCAAAATTAGGGGTATTTGTAAGAATAAAATAATTTTCTCCAGCTACTACAAAAAAAACTCTGTATTTTTAATTATAACAAATTGTTTATGCGTATACGTCTTATTTTCCAAACAATACAATACCGATAGAAAAGGGAAACATTAACGTCTGTTACATAATCTTTTCATATTCATATTTATCTGTAATTCTGATTTTTTTTTTATAATATAAAGATAAAATTTGTGTCAGTTAATATAAAGCTAGCATGTCAACAGCTATAATATTTACCTTGCAAAAATAGTTTTTCCCTTTATAATATTTATGGGACGCAAAGGTTAAAAACAATTAATATAAAGGATTGTACGGATTTTTCACTAAAGAAACAATCGAGGAAATTGTAAGACTAGTCAATAGACACAATAGACATACGCCCAGAAACATACTGGAAGTTATTGATGGACTTCTTATGGACATACGGCCTACGGGCGGGCGATTATGCAACGCAACAACCTATACCGAAGAATATGGATGAAAATTTGAGACTTGTCGGAGCCTATATATGCTCCCAGAGACTACAGATGAAACCTAGAGACTATACATGCTTTGCAGAGACATACTGGAGCCTATATATAATTCCAGAGACATACCGGAGCTTGTAGATGATTCCAGAGACATACCAGAGCCTATAGATGATTCCAGAGACATACCGGCGCCAAAGATGATTGCAGAGACATAACGGAGACAAAAGATGATTCCAGACACATAGCAGAACCTATAGATGATTCCAGAGACATACCAGAGCCTATAGATGATTCCAGAGACATACCGGCGCAAAAAGATGATTCCAGAGACATACCGGAGACAAAAGATGATTCCAGAGACATACCGGAGACAAAAGATGCAACTTAAATAGACAGACCGGAGACTATAAGAATGAAACATAAATACATGCCGGTGACTATGGATTCTTCCCGGTGGGGGTAGTGGGGGAGGATTTGGGAATTCCGTCTCCCTGTGTTTTTTACACATGCACTATTAGAATAAATGCTCACACGTATTCACTTACATAATGAGATCAAAAAACGTCGTAAATTTTACCAAATATTACATGAGGAGTTTTTAAAAACAATTTGAATTTTTGATTAGTTTCAAATAATTCCTTATCTTTTGATTGAGCTATAATGACAAAAATAGATTTTTCCGATGAAGAAGTATTTTTCTAATTTCATTCCTGAGAAAACATTTATTAATTTTCCATGCATACTTTGATTTAATTTCATCCAATTTAAAGTTTTACGCAATTTGCATAAGTTAAAATAAAAATTTAATTTTATACTTTCAAATTAATTTCATATCAAAATTGTTTTCATATATTATATTAATTTCTATATAAAGCATCAAAATATTAAACATATTAAAATGTTGAAAACTAAAGACTTATCTTAGAGTTAAAGGAATTGAGTCTGTGCCACAAACTCTGAATTTATAATCCCTATATCTTTGGAACCAAATATCTTACATCATTGATATTTCAAACTTATATCATTTGATCTAACAGAATTCACAGTTTGAAATATCTAAGGTCTACGACATTGAAATCCAAAGATATACGTATGGTTTAAAAAAGCAGAGTTTGTGGCAAAGACTCAATTCCTTTATCTAATTTTTTACTACATTAATTGTTTTTATATGCGTAATAAAAGCTCCTGATTCTGATCCTTGAATATAGTTAAAAACTCCTTTAAATCTTTAAACTAGTTACTTCATATTTTTCTTATCCTGCCTTCCTCTGCTGCAGTTGAAATAAGGGCAATAGGATCCCTCTCTAATTAGAAACAGGTAAAAATAGGAAGACATGGGCCGAAGAAGAGTAAGTTTAAACTCTAAGAAATGGATATTACCATGTCATAAATTTCCGGCTTCTTGGAAAAAGTAAAATTTTTTAAAACTTTCTCCGCAGGTTTGTTATTTTGAATATTTTGTTTATAATTGAGTGTCGGATGTCCTGGCGTCCAATATTGAGATGTCGACAGGGAATCAGTTTTATCGGCAGAATTATATTAAACATCATTCCTTCAGATATTCAAAATATTTAAACTATTCACTAGGCACGATATTTTGTTCAAACTTTAACCTAATCAAACCAAGGGTTTAGTACTGCACGCAAAGACAATCATTTTACCAGATTTAAAGGGACTGAGCTGGGAACTTTAGAATGGGATACCTTTAATCCACTATCTTTTCGATATAGTACATAAAAATCAAAAACCGGTTTTTCATATTTATGGAGACCCCCCCCCCC
>NW_019396278.1:112686-123925 GCF_000591075.1 Eurytemora carolleeae | reverse complement strand
CACTTTTCAGGATACAAGTACAGAATTAGGTTTGTCTCGAGATTAAAAAAAGAAGAGGATCAAGCATTGATCTCGATATCCATGTCTAAAGTTCCCAGCTCTGTACACATAATTTCAAAGATAACTTGATTCAGTACCTTGACAAGCTTTGTCTCATTAAAAATATGTTTATAGACATAAATAAGATATCCATGATTTCTTAAACTTGATTATTTTGAATATATTGTAAAGTTACTTGCTGATTTTAATATGCTGCTGAGACAAGGAAGAACATTTTCAGGATTTAAAACTTTTTAAGATTGACAGACGACAATATCTGCCCCTTCAGTAAAAGTAAATTCAACCTATATGAAGCATAAAGTCTGACCGTGTCAACCTTGTTGCAATGGCTAGTCCTGTCCATAGAGCTAGGTACAGTACAAACTGGGACCGGAAAGGTTGACCCGGCTCGGGAATTCAAATGTACTACGGCTACCCGTGAGTGCAAACATCCTAAAGCTAACGTCCCTATTAATAAATTACTATTCTAAATTAACAAACAACTTTGTTTAAAAAGTACAATAAAACTGGAGGCGTCAAAATACCGCAAAGTTTTACTTTCAACTCAACATCTTGCCCGTGTAGCAAGATAGTTATATCTATGCGATTATTATATGAAAGGAATTGAGTCTTTGTCACAAACTCTCAATTTATAATCCCTTTATCTTTGGAACCCAATCTTTGATATTTCAAATTTATATTAATTTATCTAACAGAATTCATAGTTTGAAATATCTAAGGTCTACAACATTGGAATCCAGAGATATAGGGTTTAGAAAAACAGAGTTTGTGGCAAAGACTCAATTCCTTTGTCAAGCTAATGACAATTCATAAAAAAATCAAGGTAGTCCCAATAAAAAAATCAATTTCAATTCTAATCTAAAAAACTCATAATTTGTTTTAAAATTGTTTTCTTATATCTGATGAACTTTGAATGATTAATGATTCAAATGTAATGTTTTTTGATTATTTACATTTACTAAACGATAAATATCGAATTTCTAAATGCACTTTTTATTATTATTAATTAAAAAGGTGGCAGTGGGCACCCGAAATTTTCTATTTAATATAAATCTTATAAGAAAGAAGGGGAGATGAAGAGAGATGAGAGAAGGTTGGATTTACAAAACTTTTAGAGATTATCTAGATAAAGCTGGAGTATATATGGTGGTGGTGGTGACTGGCTGTATTATAACATCTGCACAAGCACACATATAAACATTAAGTCAAATAAAACATAAAATGTTTTATTAAATATATCTGCATTTAGGTTTTTGGACTATAAGAATAAGAGTGAAAGTATTGGGCCTTTATTTATTATAACAGGCAGAAATCTAGCTTGCACCAGTCCTAAAGTTTTCTTTGACACAATTTGGAAAAATTAGATAATCTTTTTCAGAATTTTCCTACTCAATTAATATTTGTAGTTTTGTGTAAATCAATACACATGTACATTGTACAGTTATTCCTACAAAGACGACATTTATCTCCACCAAATCTCGGAAATAATACAAACTAATTAGAGGACATGTCGTCTTTCTTTTTCATTTGACACATATGACGTTGTGCGCAGTTGGTCGATTTTTCTGTTGCCATCTATTGTACTTGACAACCTATTTGGTAACACGCAATTTTGTGTATATCCATATAATCATTAATTTATGTTGTCAGTACATAATAAAATCTGGGGGACCTTAAACACAATAGAGAGCAGTACAAATGTACATATTAAACTAATTTGCTCCTTTAATGTCTAGGGTATGTAAAAAAATAGAAATTATGATAATGGTAATGATAAGCTACAATGTATTACAAAAACGTTTAATTTCTCAAAAATATAAAAAATACTCTCCCGGAAAATATGCCTTGTTGCTATACGTAGCTGTTTCTATACGTTGGATTTCTATAAGGTTTGACTCCCCTGTATGTTATGTATAAGTAAACTTTCTCTAGTGACCTAAAAGTCGGTGAAACAGAACTTTCAGTAACTTAAATATTATCACTTATTTCTCAATAAGGCTGAGTAGGGGGGGGGGGGTAAAATAACAAAATCCCCCGACCATCATGTTTCTGTTTGTCTTTACCAACTTTGAAAAACAATCTTCAAACTCTGCCATCCCCAGATTATATAAGATCATCTTTCTTTAAAGAAAATATATTTTTACAGCTGGAGAAAACTTTATTAAACATAGTTTCAGTATCGTTTAAATTCCAGAAAATTTTTAAACAAAAATCTTTTTTTAAAAAGTCAATTAAAGTGCTGATTAAAATTATTTTAACCAGAACTTGAAGGAGACTACTTATCTGGTGTACCGTACCGTTTTGACTTTTGCATGATACTGTACTTTTTTACCAGGAGTTCCAGTGTTTATCTGTATTCTATCACACTAAACTAAGCTATAGTAGAGTAGGTAAAATAGGTCTATAATAGGCCGGGTACTGTAAAAGTCTGTCTGAGCCATCAAAGATAAAACCGGAACGACATAAGACAGGGGCGGGGAGGTACTTTTCTCACATCACAAATATTGTCGGTTCAATCAAGGGGTCCAGTCGTTCCGGTTCAAATTCAAACTGACCCTAGTCCACCGTGGTATGTACTGTGTATTATGAAAGAATAACGTTGGATTTTTTAGAGTTATGGTTGAAGGAAAATACAAGGGTTGCAGTAGTAAAATATTGAATTATCTAAATTTTCTTTCCTGCGAAAATTAGTTTAGATAAAAATAAAATGTCAATTTAATTTATTTAGCAGCAAGAACACAACGTAAATTTAAGATAAGAGAAAGAAAAATTATACTTTATTTTAAAGGACGAACAAACACTTTAATAGTTGATCATTCTACATTCTAATTTTCCTGTTGGGAATTACATGTGCACCATAGTTTCAGTAGAAGTAAATATTTCCATTTACTGATAGCGCCAATTCAAAGATTCATAACTATAATTGAGATAGATAGAAAGATAGATGTTACCGCCATACTATTTCTAATGGTTCAGAATAGACATCAAACACATGACTGAATCCTGATATGATTGGATCAGGCGCTAATGGACTCGGCATATACAGGAGTGTGTGATATATTATTACATAATGCTATAAAAATACTATATTTTATTTACTTTAAACCATTATTAAAAATTATTTTGATTCGTGTTTCTCCGAAAGGTCTGAAGTTAAAGGGGGGAGGTGAATGACTTATAACTCTTTCCAAACGTTTGTATTATGTTTAATGTTTACAATTTACCTAAAATCCTAGTTGTGAACTATAGGTAGACTTTTTGGAATTCGGTGAATGTTTAAATAGACGATATTAAATTCAGGATACGGAATAAGGAAGAAGATAGAAAAATGGGAAATTTAAAATATTTATTTTAATTTTCGATTATCGTTTTCAAAGTTAAGGATAAAGTTTTCAAAATGGATTTTTAAGGTTTGTTCTTTGGAAACAAGAACATCTTAAAGAGAAGACTTTTTTCTGGCTCGACACGTTACGTTAAACCTTTTTTTGAAACATCTTGTAGGATTTCAGGTTTTTGGTTCAAAAGGAAGGCGCGTAGAGAGAGTTTGCAAAGTTTCAGTTTAGCTTCAATCCGCATTATTTGCCTTTTTTTAACAATTCACAATTTGTACTTTAAAATATAGA
This sequence comes from Eurytemora carolleeae, assembly GCF_000591075.1. Lineage (NCBI taxonomy): Eukaryota > Metazoa > Arthropoda > Copepoda > Calanoida > Temoridae > Eurytemora > Eurytemora carolleeae. Next base: position 120,242 of record NW_019396278.1, on the reverse strand, counting down.
TATAGAAAGAAACCTATTAACTTTATAGCATATTAAAATAAAATAAGACCGCTAACTTTAATAGTTCAGGGGCTAAGAACAATGTCGAAATATAGGTGAGGAAAATATAAAAAATATTTATTTTTTAAAGGTGTTAAGATGTGACACATATTAATATTTCCAGTTTTCTACGGCTTTTTAAAAAATTAGTTTTTCCATTACATTCTTTTTAGTTCAAAAATTCCTTTCAATTACTATTCCTTAAAGTTAAAAAAATTTTACTGTCAAAAATTGAATGTACTAAGGGCAAAAATTAGAGAGGGGGCGTCAAAACCTCCCCCCCCCCAGCCATTTTAAGGGTTACACGATTCAAACGTTTTTCCCCCAACCGAGGTTTTAATGTAAAACATTATCATCTGTCATTAATTTGCTATTTAGACGTTTTTTCCTCAAAACATTTAATACATAAATGAATGCACGTACCCGCTATATAGGATCGAATATGTAGAAACGCCAATAAGTTTATTTCATTAGCTGATTACCAATAACAAATTTACATTAGCTGGATATATATTTATATTTTCTAAATATCTAATCTATCTATCTATCTATCTATCTTTCTATCTATCTATATATCTATCTATCTATCTATTAGTTTGGAAACTGTCCCATATTTGATTGACAAGCGTGGTTGAATCTACCCTTGGAGTATACAAATACATACGATACCAAGAGATTCATTGTAAAATAAAGTATCTTTAATTAATCTTTTTTTTCATCGTAAAAATGACTTTTGACCCTAAAGTCACCTTTATAAAATAGTAGTTTTTGCCGCTATACAACTTATTTACTTTGGACAATTTTGATTATTACTCTTGGGGTGGTTAAGAAATAGTCTTAAATTGGGTTACAAATCACTTAAAACTGAGTTATTTGAACGTATTTATTAAATCACCATTTTATCTCTTTAAAATGTATCAATACTCTTAACTTCTTTCTAGCCTAATAGAATTAACCCTTATATCCTTGTAATTATATTATTGGAGGGGGGGGGGGATATTTTCATTCGGGGAAATATGTGTAATTCATCATCATAACAAAACATTGATTTCATTTACGTGGAATACACAATACAGACATGATGTTAATTAATGTATAAACATATCAATTCAAGAAGTAATTATAATCATAATCATACGAACTGTATGCTTTCTAATATTTATGATTCCCTGCAACTGTAAAATTATGTTTTTCCCAAATCATTAAGTAAGCCATTAAAAGACTATAATTCGAAGCAAAAGACTTAATCTAAGCTTAGAATTGTCATATTTGAAGAGTTTCAGGTCGTCTTTACGGTCTCATCTCTTATTGGCAACCCTGTACATGGAGTTTCAGGTCGTCTTTACGGTCTCAACTCTTGTTGGCAACCCTGTACATGGAGTTTCAGGTCGTCTTTACGGTCTCATCTCTTGTTGGCAACCCTGTACGTGGAGTCATGATAAACATAAAGCTAATGGGTACTTGCTAGATTAAGTTAATTTTGCTCATTGAGCAAAAGACGTCAAACTAGAGCAAATTGCACGTACACAATTTTATGTTTTTATTTTAACTTTTCTAATTGAAGAGCTATAAAGAAAGAGCAAAAAAACTTTTTTGTTTTGTTTTTCAGCTTGTGTGTAAATTCAAAACTAAAGGAGCTACGAGGTCACAAACTCTACCTATAATGTAACATAAATTTTACATTTTCCTCATGTATAATAATTTTATATATTGAACTCTTATTCAAAATCCGTCCAAAAAAGCGTAATTGCAACTCTATATACTTAATAGTCCATACTTTCGCTGAAATATTTATTGAGTTTTGCCAGAAAATATATATAGTTTTTTTCGAGGTTGTACATAAGTTCTGTACATTAAATTCTAAAATTAAAAAAACAAACAAATTATTCAAAATGACTTTTTTTAAATCAATACTGAGCAGAAAGTGTTTGTAAATCCACCGAAATTATATTTCAGAATTAATTTTAACTAAACTCATAATTTCAAAGATTATTTTAAAATGAAAAATAAAGTTTAATCCTAAAAATCTGTGGGATGTTAGACATAAATAATTAATTTAATAATAAATAATAATCCGCCACTAGATTTCCATTTTCATGTTTATTCAAATGGTTTGATGCTAGGTAATTTCAAAGGAATTTTCAACATTCCAACTGTGTAATTTTCTAAAGTGTCAACATTCCAACTGTGTAATTTTCCAAAGTGGCAACATTCCAACTGTGTAATTTTCCAAAGTGTCAACATTCCAACTGTGTAATTTTCCAAAGTGTCAACATTCCAACTGTGTAATTTTCCAAAGTGTCAACATTCCAACTGTGTAATTTTCCAAAGTGTCAACATTCCAACTGTGTAATTTTCCAAAGTGTCAACATTCCAACTGTGTAATTTTCCAAAGTGTCAACATTCCAACTGTGTAATTTTCCAAAGTGTCAACATTCCAACTGTGTAATTTTCCAAAGTGTCAACATTCCAACTGTGTAATTTTCCAAAGTGTCAACATTCCAACTGTGTAATTTTCCAAAGTGTCAACATTCCAACTGTGTAATTTTCCAAAGTGTCAACATTCCAACTGTGTAATTTTCCAAAGTGTCAACATTCCAACTGTGTAATTTTCCAAAGTGTCAACATTCCAANCCTTTGACATATATCTCAAAATTGTGTGGTACATCCAACACATCTGCTCTTTTCGCAAGATATTCTAAGCTATGTAATTCCTTTGATAAAAAGTAATTGAGTCTTTGCCACAAACTCAAATCTTCACATCCCATATATCTTAGCAATTTGATGGTGTAAACCTTTGATATTTCAAACTTACATTAACTAATAATTTAGGAATCATAGTTTGAAATATCTAATAAATTTCGTGTGATAATTGTCTATGATAACGCAGGATCCACTTTCTATAATACAAGGTTTAGCTACTAGAGATATTCTATTCTCAGTACAATCCTATGTGATCTAGGGATACCAGGAGTAATCTGGAGATTAATAACAAGAGGAGAAAACGCAAGATTTAATCTGGAGATTAAGAAAAAGAGTGGATTAAGCATTAATCCCGATATCCACCATTCTAAAGTTCCCAGCTCAGGGTATATAAGAGGAATTAGATTAATCTGCACAAGATGAAGATCAATTCTTGATCCCTAGATTCACTACTGCACACAAGATCTGCCTTCAGAAGTAGTAACCTAAATATTTAATCAACTGTTTTTATATTATTATTACTATTATTTAAGATGTATATCACATTCATTGATATACATACTTATTACATATTACATATTAAATTTGTTTTGTTTAGATATAAGAATAATATTAGAAACATTCACTCTAATCTCTAATTTCATAAACCTGCCATCTAGCGAGCCTTTTGAAAATTAAACTTTCGGAAATAAACTCAATGCACTTAAGGGAGAGTATCAAATTTTAGTGAACATAAGAATATAGTGGTACGTGCTGAAGTGCCCGGCGTTTCCCGTGGAATTTTGAAAATATTTGGTAAAAAATCAATTTTAGAAGAATAATGTTCAAATTTCTCAAAGCCTATAATGTTCCCCCCTCCCCCCGGTACCCATGGGTTTCCTAAAAAATAAGGCCTTAATCACAGAAAACTTATTATGCACGCAATTCTAAAAATGGTTAACCATATCAGATTTATGTGGAGCCTTTTTCAAAAATCCAAAAATCTTAAATGTGTAAACACAGACCTGAAAACGATGCCCCTGCCCCCCTGTCCAGTCTACAACATTATTATACTTTGATAAACCTCTCTTTTAATTAAAACCTTTATACTTTTGTTAAAGAAATTATTCCATGAATTATAAATATAAAACCTAAATTTTCAGAACAGATTAACTATATTGATGTAATTTTCATTTGAACATGAATAAAAATATATAGTTTTAGAAATTCAGAGTCCGAATGAATTTGTGCTTGTGTCTAAAATCAGCCAAAATCGGTTTTAATTGAGCGCCGGCTTAAATCTTGAAGCATTGAATTTTAAGTGAACCAACCATATTTGAGCCGCGTCTCAAATTTAAAGGGACCGTACACTTATTTGGATAAATTCAGGGTAAACTAAACAGCCTAATCGCTGTTGATCGGTATTCACGGGCAGCCGTAGTACATTTGAATTTCGAGCAGGGTCAACCTTTCCGGTCCCGGTTTTTACTGTACCTAGCTCTATGGACAGGACTAGCCGGTGCAACAAGGTTGAAGCGGTCAGACTTTTTATAGGTAGAATTTACTTTTACTAAAGGGGCAGATTTGTGTGTATTTGTCTTACTAAGCTGATTTTTCGTTCAGAATTCGAGCGCATTTTAGTTTACCCTGAAATTACCCAAATAAGTGAACGGTCCCTTCAAGCCGCGGCTTAAATTCTTTAAATTCGGCCTCAGGGGACCTTTTTCGTTTTTCTTTTAATGGATCGTCATTTTCTTTTTGTAAAAAGAAAACTTTCTTAAAACCTTCTACAGAACTTTTTAACATTTGTTCTAACTAAATATAAAAACAATTAGTTGGAAAAAAAAAATACTTTTTAAACATTTTCATAAACTACAGGGTTGCCTTCTCTCTGTTCCCTAGTCTGCGAGTATTCAGATTTTATTCTTGTAACATTTCATTGATATTTATCATTTTCAGATTTATGTTTGCCGATTATGATCTTGTCTAAATTTTGAAACAAAACGAAAATTTTCTTTTTCTATTTTTGTCGATTTTTAAACTAGTTATAAACTAGGTCAAACCAAAATATTACAATCTATACTTATAGGTAATTTCCTATTGTACACTTTTTGAACCATCTCTTCGAGACCCCCCCCCCTTCTATCAGTTTTGTACATGAAGCTTATGTGTTACACATGTTCCAAGTTGGACATGTGGCCGAATCAACCGGCCTCCTGGCTTGTCTTAGCCGTGGCGCTCGCCCTGACCCTAGTCTGTCCTAGCCGCAGCGCTAAGCCCCATAGTCAATCCTAACCGCAGAGCTTGGCCTTAAACTCACCTAACCCTGAAACCCTGAGTTCTTTTGTTTATGATAATTGCGTTTTAAGAAGTAAAGAAGAGAAATCTATGATAGAATAAATATTAATAAACATATGTATAAGATACATACAAGAATTTACATAGCTCTAACCCTACAAAGTACAAGTGTTTAGCGATAAATAGAAGTCAAATCTTAATACAGACAAATATATTTTTCAAACCTTGAATGAATTGAATAAAAATTTGCTCTGAACAATATAAAAGCATCATTTTAATTTTAATTCATCGATCTTAATTTCTCTGAATTCACTTCACAGTCCCGGTAAACATTCATCTGTCTGTATAATAAAATCTCGCTGTCCTAGTAAACCCTATTTTTTCTAACCAAACCTTCTGTTTTTAAATAGATCTATCTGTCTTTAAACTATGACCTATCTTTCCTGACAAACCTATCTGTCTAAGGAAAACCATCTATTCTGATAAAACCTTTAATTTCTCTTATAATAAAACCTATCTATTCATATAAAATCTATCTGTCCTAGTAAAACCTATCTTTCCTAGTAAAACCTGTAATAAACACTTACTTCATAATAATTTCTCAAGACATATCTATCCAGGGCTAAAAACTTTAGAATGGTGGATATCAGGATTAATGCTTAATCCACTCTTTTTCTTAATCTTCAGATTAAATAATGCTTGTTCTCCTCTTTTTATTAATCTCCAGATCGGGATTAAGGATATCCCATTCTAAAGTTTTCAGCTCTGGTACAGTCCGTCCGATATCAAACTCAAACAGGACTGAATCCCAGATTCTAAATGCCACAAAGGGACACAAGTGTAACTATCAGTGTCAATACAGACACTAGAAACAATTGATCAATGTCTCAACCAGGACACGATCCGGCTACAATCTTGTGACTTATCAACACCACTAAACAATACAGGGCGCGATCTTGTTAGCTATCCATGTCACTACAAACACCAGCAATCAAATAGATCCATACCCATACTCAAGGCACGATTTATGCTCGTATGTTTCAACGAGAACGTGTATTACTTCTAATACCGTAATCAAAGCAGAGTCTCAATCAACTGAGGTTTATTTCTTAGTTCATATCAGAAATTGGTTATTAACAGTGTAATTAAAAGTTATGCACCCTTATATCTAAAACGTAGCCAACAATCACAATATGGGTATGACGGAGTTATGTATACATCTTCGTACATGGAATCACTATAGTTTCAGTAGAAGTAAATATTTCCATTTACTGATATAGCGCCGATTCAAGGATTCATATCACTGATTGGATAATGAGATAGATAGAACGATAGATGTTACCGCCATACTATTTCTATTGGTTCAGAATAAACAACAAACACATGACTGAACTCTGATTGGATCAGGCGCTAATGGACTTGGCATACAGGACTAATTGGTTAATTGCAATACTGAATTTGTGTAATTACTAAATGAACAAGATACGACGTAAATTACAATAGGCATCAATATTTGCTACAAACCTATCTTTCTCAGATATTTATCTCCATGATAAAACTTGTTTTCTTTTGAAATAGCATTTTTATCATTTGTTCTCATTGTTCACAAGAAATAGATATAAGATTTAAGTATTTCCTTTTACCCATAGTCCAAATCGCTTGATTTTGATATCAATTCGGGCACTTTTTATTCGCGATTCAATGCTTAATCTTTTCATTTCTGTTATTCCTGCAAGGAACGATTACGGGTGACTGGAAACCGAATATGGGTTAACTTTATATGAGATTAATAAAAGATCAAGATCAAGCTTAGATCTCGATATCCACATTGCATGCTTACATACACGTCACAAATTTTAACTCTGTACCATGGTGTCATAAATCTTTGTAATTTAAACTATAAATTATGCTATTCATAACTAAAAGTCAAAGATTCGCCCAATATGGTAGTTTTTCTATCTTTGAAAAGAGTTAAGGTATCTCAATTTACTTTCTTGTTTCTGCAAGTCATTTTTAGAGAGAGCACCCGAAATAAAAAGTTATACATTTTCTGATAGAAAACACACGGGGTTCTCCAGATTCAAACTAAAACCTTTAAAGAGAACTATTAAATTAATGTTAAAAAGGGTACTATTGCTGTAGAGTTTAATGTCAATTCAAATAACGCCGCCAGTTCCTTTCAGACATTGCCTTCAATTAAATAAGTTCACTAAACTCTCTGAGTTTAAAAAAAACTTTATATTCAGAAATTAAATTGAATTAATGATAGAAAACTTATATTGTTATTAAAGTGGAGTATTGAGAATTTTCAGAGAAAAGTTAAAAACTTTCAGTATAGAGTAATTTCTTGGTTTAAACTTTCATTAAAGTTTAAATTTCCAAAATTATTTCTTTATTTTCCTTCTCATTCAGGTAACTATAAATATTGTAACATAAAAAAGATGTATAACTTTATAATATACTAGCTGAAGGCCCGGCGTTGCCCAGGGAAAAAAAATTTTATTGAAAAAAAATTTGTTAAAAACAAAAAATTCGAT
>NW_019396278.1:92295-112166 GCF_000591075.1 Eurytemora carolleeae | reverse complement strand
AAAAAAAAAAAAATCAATATGTCCCTTTATTTACCAAAAAAAAGTTTAAACAAGTTTGAACAAATTATCATGGATTATTTTGCTCCCAATAAAGACAACTACAAATTCTAAAATCAAATTTTTCTTTGTAATTGTAAACGATGCCAATTTTAAAACTGAACTCTTAAACAATTTTAGCAGGTTTTTAACCATCTTTTAGACAATACAGGCAACTGTGACAATTCTCTTAAAACATGCTGCACGGGAAAAAGATCTAAACTATAAACTCCCTAAAGGAGTAGTGTTCCAGCTTTATATAATATTGATAGGATAAAACACCTGGAAAAACACAAAACTTTTAACTTTAATAATATATTATCTTTGCTCTTTCAAGAGTAGTTTCAACCACGCTGCTAGCTAGAGAGAGACACCTTTTGAAATATAGAATAGTAGACCAAGAATAGTAGACCAAGAATAGTAGACCAAGAATAGTACATCGAGAATAGTAGACCAAGAATTGTAGACCAAGAATAGTAGACCAAGAATAATAGACCAAGAATAGTAAACCAAGAATAGTAGACCAAGAATAGTAGACCAAAGATAGTAGACCAAGGATAGTAGACCAAAGATAGTAGACCAAGAATAGTAAACCAAGAATAGTAGACCGAGAATAGTAGACCAAGAATAGTAGACCAAAGATAGTAGACCAAGGTAAGTAGATCTAGAATAGTAAACCAAGAATAGTAAACCAAGAATAGTAGACCAAGAATAGTAGACCAAGAATAGTAGACCAAGAATAGTAGACCAAGAATAGTAGACCAAGAATAAAAAACAAAGCTTACTAGACAAAGAATATTGAAAAGGAGTGTAAGGAAAAGAATGTAAAAATATAAAGAAAAGAATCATTTTGTCCATTCATTTGCATCAAGTATGCTTAGATTGGAAAATAAAAGATTGGATCGGATGTACCCTTTCTAAATATTCCCAGCCTAGCAAGCTCTGTTTTTATATAACTTTGGTGTCCGTTTGTTCTTTTCCTTTTTTTATTTTAAGAAACCAGCACACCACCATATATACTCCAACTTTATCTAGATAATCTCTAAAAGTTTTGTAAATCCAACCTTCTCTCATCTCTCTTCATCTCCTCTTCTTTCTTATAAGATTTATATTAAAAGATTTTCAATAATAGCTTAGATTAGAGGAAGGGGAGGATTAGAAGGAAGAAGAGAAGGGAGGAGAGAGGGAGGAGGATATGGGAGTAGGAGGATGAGAAGAATGGAGTATGAGGAAGAATAGGAAGTAAGGATAGGGGAAGATGGGAAGGAAGGAGAGAATAAGAAGGGAGAAAAATGGGAAGGAAGAACAGGATGAAAAGAAAAGGGGGAGGATGCTAAGGAAAGAAGTGGGGAAGGATGAAATGGGTTGGGAGGAAGGGTAGGACGAGAAAGAATGAGATGAGGAGAAAGAAACAATACTCATACTATCCAAATTCTTTTTTTTGAGGGGGAGGTTTAAGAACTAATCAAACAGTACCACAAACAGATTTTCCGGAGGCCAATAATGATCAAATTCTTTTTTTCTCGTTTTTTCCAGCCAAACTAATGATAATAATAAAGAAAAAAGACTCAAGCATGGCGTTTTGCATCTTTATCTATTTTTATAAATCACAGTCAATTATGCATGTCACTGGTTGAGAAGTTCTTATAATTTATTTTATGTTATATAATAAGCAAGCTTTAATCTATTCTATAATCTAGTACTTAACAATGGAGAAAAAAGATCAAGCATTTAAAGCAAACTAAAAGGTGATTTTATTGTTATATTAATTATTCTTTTTCTCATGGTTCCAAATAATACTGGTATATTTTTTAACTTTTACTCATCTTTTCATATTGTATGTTTCGTTTCAATATACTAAGAGAAATAATAATTTAACAAAAAACTTATTCTGATTTTTTATATAATTGTCTGCTAATACATCTAATGCAAACACATGCAAGAAATATAACCATTTAACTTGCTAACTCTGTCCGAACAAAAAGTTCATCTTCGAAACTTTAAGTTAAAGTGAGACTAAAAAAACTGGCGATATAGAAAGACATAATTTATGCACTCTAACCTTTCTCCGACTCCAATGTGTAGCTGAAATTCTCAAAAGGCAAATAGCTTTACGAAGTAGCTTTAAAATCAGTTTAATTAGTAAAATTAGTCTGTACACCCTTCTTAGCACCCAAACTATTAAAGTTATCGGTCTATTTTTTTTTCTTTGAGCTGGCCATGAAAAATTGGGTTATGCACATACCAATTCTTTAAGGCCTTTTTCAGGCTATACATAGATTCAAAATATAAAAAATCATGATAGGATAACTTAATTATACTTTTAGTTAAAGTACGGTTAGTTCAAACCAACGTAAAACGGAAACCTTCAAATCTAAAAAAAAAGATAGAAGGGAATTAAGTCTTTGCCACAAAATCAGTTTTTCTAATCCTTTTTACTTTGCAACCTGATGGTGTAAACCTTTGATATTTTAACCTTGGATTAGTTGATCTAACACATTTTATAGTTTGAAATATATAAGGTCTACAACATTGGGTTGCAAAGATTGTCGATTAGAAAGACTCAAATCCTTTGTAATTTAAAACAAATATGACTGATGTATTTTAAACATGTTCAGCTGGTAAATTTTTGGAGTTGTAGCAGTTACAAATTTAAAAAATCCTTTGTGACATTTATTATTAAAAGTATTAATAAACGACTTAATTCCGCATTATTCATTTACGAAAGTAGGTCGTTTTTTTACTTTTCCCGATCATTAACGATCGTTAACGACCGTTTATGACGACCCTTTTTAAGAAAAAATACATTTTTGATCAGAAAACATTCAGGTTTTTTCTCTCGATAAAAAAACATTTCAGACAACAATCATAAACTTATCTTCCTAAAAAAAATATTGAAATTAATTGTCATAAAACTCAGATTCTTTAGCAACATTTTTTTGTTAAATTCATAACGAGTGGGGTTTTTTCAAAAACGATCGTTTTATTCTAAAATCGAAAAGATCGTTTTTAGAAAATAAGGAAACCGAATCGAAAAACAATCGTTTTTTTCGTTTTAAAAACTATTAACAACTCTAACAACAAGCCTGTAGACAAGCCTGTCCTAGCCACATCCTTTCTGGATCAAACCTTCAAACTAAACTAAAATCTGTAATTAAGATCTAAACACTTGACACAACTGTAATTGTCAATTCTTCTATCTTTTTGCTACCTCATGGTGTAGTCGTTTAATTATCTTAAACTAGTATCAAATAGTAAAAATTGAAATATCTAAGATTTGCCCAATCAGATTAAAAATAGGGATTCTAAACATAGAGTTTGTGTGTTCAGTGTCCGAATTTAATGAATTTGAGCCACGTCTGAAATCCAGCAAAACCCAGTTTCAATTGAGCGCCGGCTTAAGTCTTGAAACATTGAATACATTTTTTAGTGAAACCAACCATATTTGAGCCGCGGCTTAAATTTAAGCCGCCGCTCAAATTCTTTAAATTCGGCCTCAATTCCAAAAAAATAATTCACTTTACTGGAGGAAAACAAATTCTACGTCTAATTTTTATTGTATAAAATATTTTGAAAATATATCAATAACTACATAATGACACCAATTGTTTCGATAATTATTAAATATTATATTTAACATTAAGATTCTGGTAACTTTGATCAATTAAGAGTTTATTGTTAATTATTATTACTATCAATATTTATATGACTAATTATATTAATTGATCAAATGCTGATGAATCACAGACAATATTAAGATTAAGACAGATTTACACTTTTATTAAAAAAACATGAATAAGGGATTTTTTTTAAAACAAAATGTTAAAAAAAGATATAATGAAATTTATGTTAACAAAAGTTGGTTTTGTTAGTTGCTAATTATTCTAAAATAAACTATTATTTTCGTTGATTAATCTTAATCATTTTGACTATTCCGTTGTTGTACAATTAGGAATATGAAATTTTATGTAAATTTTTAAAATTTGTTCGTTATTTTTTTTTTGGTTTATTATTTTTATCTTTATTTTAATATACTTGTGGATGTGAGGTAAGCCACCCAGGTTTTCAGAAAAATAATGCTTAATTGTTTTGTTATTTTTCCTTTGTTTTGACACCAATAATAGTTTTTACAGAAAACAGCCACAATTTTCTTTTTTCTGTCACAATAAGAAAATTGATTTTTATACAATTGTATCACAACAATATAGAAATATAATATAATGGACAATTATCCATAATATTTTTACATAAGGCCGCCAAGGGAGTAATGACTCATATAAAAACATTCGGCCCTTTTTTGTGTTTTGAAACCATTGATAAAGAAACAAGGATTAGAAATTTCACAAAAATTCACCTTAAAATGTTTTTTTTAGGTAAATTAAACTTATTTATTCTTTTAACCATTTTGTATACTTTCAGTGATAAATATATTTATGTAAAATTTAGGAAAATGATTGAATTTCTTTACAATTACACAATTGGAAATGAAATTGAATAATCTCAATCTTCTTGAACGAATGCAATGATGAATGCAAAATCTTCAGTTTAATTTAGCTTCTGTAAAATTATTGTAAATTTATGGAATTTTTTTCTTCTCGGAAAGACAATTTGAGTAATCTTTAATTTTAAGGCATTTATTTTTGATGTAGGAGGGGGTAGGGATGGGGTAGGGGGGGGAAGGGACAGGGGAAGGAGGAGGGATGGGTTTGGGGGGAAAGGGCAGGGGAGGGAGCAAGGCACATTACACCTCTCCTGTCTGGGTTCAAGTTTTACAAAATACAAAAAAGAATGAATTTTAACCATTTAACGTGCCCGTGAATCCCTGAGTTAAGAATAAATTTTTATGTTCGATGGTCGTCCTTTCCCTTTTCTTTAGAACCCGCCTTTGTCTTGTTTCTCTGTGTAATACTAGAGAAGCATTATCGTGTTTTCTCCTACAACTAATATTTTCCTAACTCTTCAAGAAATAGACACAAGAAGAATAAGGGCAAAGATCCCGATCTTGTGTGAACATGAGGAGTTGGAGATCTTGGTAGATGCCTCCTGCTTGATCTTGTCTCGAACCTTCTTGACCAAGGATTCGTGTTCTCCAGGTGTGTCATTAAGCACGATCACCTTCTCCTTGTTGATCTCAGAGTTGATGAAGTATGTGGTGTAGTTCAAGGGTCTGTTCACCTTCCTCCCCTCCAACCCTGTCGTGAATATCTGCAGAGTTGTTGGTGCTGTTGTTGGGATGTCTACACGGTTGTTGGTCCGAGCTGTTGTTGGGCTGTAAAACTTCTTGGTCTTGTCTGCAATCTTAAAGACGACCTTCATGTTGTGATTCATGCAGTCTCCGTGAATTCTCCTACACAATAGAAAATCAATTTATCAACAATTTTGGATTTTAGATATTTTAATTTATATTCTTAGATGATTTAAATTCTTGATTTTTTCAATTATAAATGTATGAAACAGTAGATATTATTAAGTACGTTTAAAGGTACTGTAGGCGTATGTGTGACCCTCAATTCTTGGAGCGGCATGTCCGATTCTCAACATAGGTACAATTCTTGACTGATAAAGAATGTCGGACTTATTCGTAATAATTTTAAAAACCGCTGGTAATTGATACAAATATTGCGAGCTGTTTCAATTTTTTGAAAATTATTTATTTAGACGTTGAAATATGTCCGCAGTATTTCACAAGTATCGTCAGCTGAGTGTACGCTATGTACCGTACACTTCGGATTGCCTGAATGGTCACTTGAAATCATGCTTTCAGTCACTTTGAATATATTTAATTGTTCTTTTTCTGTATTATAGTCAATACTTTGACCCACTTAGGCAAATCTTGATATTATAATTAAATTGTGTAAATAGAAGACGACTTTTTATTTGCATTAACCCTTTATCTGAGTCAAAATGAGGAAGATATTGTCGTGATATTATTTTAAAAATTGTCACTGACAATTTTTACATTGCCCCTGAGACCTAAATCCGTATGTCACTATTATTTAAGAAACCACAATTGAAAATAATCAAGTTTGAGTGAAAAAAACAAGGATATCTCGTTGATTTTTGATCATTTACAGAGTCATTTTAGGATCACTTAAACTTACATTTACAGTCCCTTTAAGTGTCCTTGTAATACAGGACGAACTGCTACCTGTAGATGTCCTCCTTACTGGAGGTGGAGATGAAGTAGTAGTCCTGTCCTGCCTTAAACTCAAGCATACCAGGCATAGGGGAGAAGGATCGGAATGAAATTGTAAAAAATCTAAAAAAAATACATTGCTTGTTTTAAGATGAAATTCAAGTACCCCCTGAAAATAATTCCTTTGTTAAATATTATAATCTCAATTTTTCATTTTAAAATGATGATAGTGAAAATTAAACTTTTAGAATATAGTTTTTAATATTGCTTTTTCGGTTTACCTTTCTCTGTAGGGGTCATCACATTTGGCCAATATCCTTGGATGGGGGTTTAGTATCCGACACGTATCAAACTCTTCTTTATCCACACTGTAGATCACATACCGTTCAGTATCCTAGAATTTTATATTTTAAGATATTTGAAATTTTGCTTAATTCTTAGAATAAAATGCATAAATTATTAATTTGCATTCTGTTTGCAAAAATCCATATTGTAGCCCAGGTCGGTTTTTGCACAAACCAACTTTTTTTAGCTTCTGATAATGTATTTTTATATTTAGATAAAAGAACTGATTACTCCCTTCAAACTCAAAGTTTTTAAACGTTAAATCTTTGCAACCTAATGTTGTAAACCTTTAGTGCCTTAAACTATTTGATGAGATAGATTAAATTCAAAATTTTGAAGCTACAAAGATTAGGGAGTAAAGATAATAAGAGTAATCAGTTTTTATTATATACTCCACAAAGGTAGCAAGCTCTCATCCAAAATTCGATGAAAATTTTGAAAATCAATTAAAAACTGCAGCAAGAATTGATTAGAATTTTTTAAAATTTACATGTCTCGCTAGAGCCGCAAAAACGTTTAACTTAGTTAGTAAGGGAAAATTAAAGTACAAGGCATTGCGACACGCAAAAGTCGATCCGGTCTTGAAATCTGATGCAATTTTTCATAACAATCTGCAGTATCTGTGTGTCTAAAAAAATGACAGTTTAAAGACCCTTTTACAAGTTTTTTGTTTAGTCGCAAGATATCTTGAAATAATGATTACAGCAAATGTTTAAATATTTTATGTGTATTGCCCACGCCATTTAGTATAAATTTGGGTCGGCTTTTATACAACCAAAAACTAAGAATATTTAACATACTTTATTTCTCGCAACTATGCCGTGGTTACGCGCGCTGACTCAATCCTTATGATATTTTTTTAGTTTAGTCCTCCTTTTCCATATTATTTTTGTGACCACTGCATATGAGAAATTTTCATTAAATCTTTATGTCTGCTATTATCTGAGAAAAGTCTCGTTTCAAACCTTCTGGAATTTGATAAATGTAAAGTATGTATTTAGAGAAAAGAGGAAAGATATTAAAAACTTTTAATCGTTCCTGCATTGATCTTCTTTAAATCAAACCTAAATAGAAAAAGTTTTAATAAATGTAATTAAGGCAGTGCACTGAGGTCACATTGCCTGACTTGAAACCAAAAAACAATAATATTTATGTTTCCTAGGAACACAAGGTGCTACTTATACGATATTTTAATTAAAAAATACAACCATGGTTGCTGAAATATTTCTTATTATGATTTATTCATGTTATGACAAGATATTTAATGTATATACAGGTAAGTTTTGCATTAATTACTTGATTGATTAGTTATTAATTGCTTGATTTTTAAACTTAAAATTGCTTCAAAATCTAGTAAATTGTTTGATTGGTTGAACTATTAATTAATTGCTTGTAGTAAATAAATACAGCTACTTCATAGCAAGTTCTCGAAACGTATCTATCCAGGTACAATCCGTCCATTTTTAAACTCAACAAGGACTGAATCCCAGGCTCTAAATTGCCACACAAGGACTCAAGCGTATACCGATCCCAAATGATAGGGATGATCCAATGCTCTAAATGTCACACAGGGACACAATCCACACGGCTACAATCCCGTGAACTATCAACGCCACTACATGGGTGCGATCTCGTTAGCTATCGATGTCAATACAGACGCTAGCAATCAATTGATCAATGTCTCAAACAGGACACAATCCACACGACTGCAATCCCATGACTTATCAACGCCACTACACAGGGCGTGATCTCATTAGCTATCAATGTCAATACAGACACTAGCAATCAAATAGATTAATGTCTCAAACAGGGCACAATCCACACGACTGCAATCCCATGAACTATCATCGCCACTACACAGGGCGTGATCTCGTTAGCTATCAATGTCAATACAGACACTAGCAATCAATTGATCGGTGTAAACTAGGACACAATCCACACGACTACAATCCCGTGACTAATCAACACCACTATACAGGGCGCGATCAATACAGTCACTAGTACTTAATAGATCAATACCAATACTTAAGGTATGATCTCCACTCATATGTTTCAACGATCGAACCAAATTACTTCTAATACCATAATTAAAGCAGAGTCTCAATCAACTAACTTTATTTAATATCTTATGTCACAAAGTTAACAGGAATTGACGTAGTTACAATTCCTACAATAGTATCTATATTTCATGATTAAGATCATCGTAATACGCAAATAGATTCTAGTACAATAGATGGCAACGTATAATTTGTACACTCACAGTACAGCTGTATTCTGATTTCACAAGTGTCAATTCAGTTTTTGTGTCCGACAAAATTATCAATAATAGTGATAATTTAAGTATAAATTGCTTATCTTACAGTAAAATAAGTGCAATTTTATGTGATCTTTATTTTCTGTTTTTACACTTTTTTATTTAATCTTGGAAAACACATGTCAGCTAATGTGAGACAATTTCGTCTTCCTTGTTATATTTGACACTTGTGACGTCGTGTATAATAGGTTGATTTCTCTGTTGCCACCTATTGTACTTGATCATCTATTTGGTAATACGTATTTAAAAGGTTTAGAGAATAGATATAATGCAGTTAAGTTAACTCTGCACATGTTTATAGCGTAATTTAATTATGTCGCATGATTTAAGCTAATCATATTAAGTATTCTATTCAAAAATGTCATTATGTCTAAGATTACAATCTTAAATCACTTATAATGTACAACGTACTACAAATTTACAGAGTATCATGTTTACACAATTTTTTGCTACAAACTTGCTCGCTTCAAAAGCTTGATTTCTTGAAAAATAAATCAAATTATTTCCCTCATTTATTGAACATTCATGAAATGTATAGATTGCTTTAAAAACTTTTTGCTTTAATATTTGATTAACAATTAATAAAATGGTCTGAATGGATCAGAAATGATCAGAAATGGTCTGAAATGATCTAAAGAAATTGAGTCTTTGCCACAAACTCTGATTTTCTAATCCCTATATCTTTGAATTCCAACGTCGTAAACCTTTGACATTTCAAACTATGACTTTTGCTAGATAAAATAATATAAGTTTGAAATATCAAAGATTTAAGACATTGGGTTCCTAAGATATTGGGATTAGAAAATCAGAGTTTGTGGCAAAGCCTCAAGTACTTTGTCAGATTTGGTCTGATATGGTCTGAATTGATCTGATGGTCTGAAATGGTCATACATGGTCTGATATGCTCTGAAATGGTCAGATTTGGTCTGAATATGTCAGATTTGGTCAAAAATGGTCTTATATGGTCAGATGTGGTCTGAAATGGTCAGATTAGGTTTGAAATGGTCAGATTAGGT
Organism: Eurytemora carolleeae; assembly: GCF_000591075.1. Taxonomy (NCBI): domain Eukaryota; kingdom Metazoa; phylum Arthropoda; class Copepoda; order Calanoida; family Temoridae; genus Eurytemora; species Eurytemora carolleeae. Next base: position 102,319 of record NW_019396278.1, on the reverse strand, counting down.
CTGAAATGGTCAGATATGGTCTGAAATGGTTTTGTATAATCTAAAATGAAGTAAAATGGTCTGAAATGGTCTAAAATGGTATGAATTGGTCTGATGTGGTCTGAAATGGTCAGATTTGGTCTGATATGGTCTGAAATGGTCTAGTTTGGTTTGAATTGGTCTGATTTGGTCTGAAATGGTCTGGTTTGATCTGAAATGGTCTGAAAGAGTACCTGCTCTGGGACTAGTTTGCTGTAGCTAGGACAGATTATATTAATCTGATCATACTCATGGGGTAGAGTTCCCTGGTTCACATCTATTATATGATCAGTGTTGTCAATCCGAAATCTAAATTATAATCATCATCATTATTATTATCATCATTGTTATCATCATAATAATTATCATTATTATTATCATCATTATTATCATAAACATTATTATCATCATAATTATCATTATCATCATAATTATCATTATCATTATCATTATCATTATCATCATAATTATCATTATCATTATCATTATAATTATCATTATCATTATCATTATCATTATCATTATCACTATCATTATTTATTATCATTATCAATATCATTATCATTTTCAAAATAATTATTCTTAATTTTCATTATTATTGGCCGGGTCAGATAAGTCATTTTTTTCCACATATATTTATTTCAATATTTCATTATATAAGGTATATAAGGTATATAAGGTATATGAGGTATATAAGGTATATAAGGTATATAAGGTATATAAGGTATATAAGGTATATAAGGTATATAAGGTATATAAGGTATATAAGGTATATAATGCTTGACAGATGCATTTATTTTATTAGTATTTCCATCTTTATTGTAATAATTAACAATATAATTTTAATTATTCTCATAATTCAAAATGTATAAAATCCTGTTTGTTTCTAGTTTCTTAAAGTTTATTTACTTTATTTTAAGTGAAAAACAAACAAAAAAAACAAAAGTATAATATTTTAAATATTAAAGAGTTGAAAAAATATCAAAGAATTAGAAAAATATCAAAGATTTGGAAAAATATCAAAGAATTGGAAAAATATCAAAGATTTAAAAAATATCAAAGATTTGGAAAAATATCAAAAATTGAAAAAATATCAAAAATTGGAAAAGTATCAAAAATTGGAAAAGTATCAAAGATTTAAAAAATATCAAAGATTTGGAAAAATATCAAGAATTGGAAAAGTATCAAAGATTTGAAAAATATCAAAGAATTGAAAAAATATCAAAGATTTGGAAATATATCAAAGAATTGGAAAAGTATAAAAGAAATGAAAAAATACTATAGCAAATTTGAGTTCATGGCAAGGACTCAATTCCTTTGTTGAAGTAAATGATCACTTATCTCAGACTCTTGTTTTTTTAAGATGATATAAACATTAAATATTTCAATTTTTTAATGTTTGATTTAGAAGAAATATTAAAGGTTTCCACAATCCAGAGTTCAGGTTTGTTTAGAGTGCTTGAATGCGTTTTATATCAAGGAATTGAGTCTTTGTCACAATCTCAAATTTTCTAATAACCATATCTGAGTGAAATAACAAAGTTCTACGACTAAGGTTTCAAAGGTAGAGGGATTAGAAAATCTGAGTTTTTCCTTTGTTTTTTATATACTCACATTGGATTTGTAGTATTCCAGTAGAGATTAGGATGTTTCTGAGTTCTGCTAGTTTTTGCAAAAGTCCTGTAAAAAAATATAATAAAATTTTCTTTCGGATGAAAAATGAAAATTTTGAAGATATATCTTGAGATAAATTCATGTTTACTTAGAATATTTCTATTTATCTAGAATCTGTTCAAAACTTTTTACAAAATTAAATTATTTCTTGAAAAAAGTAATTGCATCTTAATCCAGATTTTATGATGTACTTAATTGTGACTAGCTAAAGGGTAAAATTATGAATGAGTGGCAGGCATCGTCCTGAATTTCAAGTGTAAATGTTTATTCATATCTTTTTATTTATAAGATGAATGCAAGATCTAACAATAATTGCTTCCAATACATAATTTGATGATAAGATAATGGAAGAGAAAATTATGGTAATTACATGCTATTAGCCTCATTATTGAGTTAGACTGCTTAAGGTTACTAAATGGTAACATTAACTTAATCTTTAACCTTTATCCTTTTTTCTCTTTTTTTCTTTTTTTCACAATAATGCAGATAAATTTATATTATTATAAGGCATTAATCTATGTTTTGTCTGTCTGATCTGATCATAACTCCGGAACCTCTCGACCTATTTTACTAAAAATGTTATTGGGAAACTCATTTAAACCAATCTTCTTAGCTCTTGATTTGAAATTCTAAATTGATTGGGTTGAATTTTACAGTGGAAACTTTAGGCAAAGCTGGGTTCCCGAGCCATGTATATAATAGATGGATGTTTTTTCATGAAATTAAAAGTTTTAAGTCTTTTTTTGGAGAAATGACAACCGAGATGGGCCTCAATTGGATTGTTTTCTGAAGTACAATGGAGAACAAACAAAGTATGAAATGTGCTATTTTACAATGTGATCCTTCTCAAAGTCAACTAAAAGTAAACTGACAATATTACTCTATATCTATTTCAACCCAAAATGTTGTGTGAAATATCGAATTTTTCATTTAATTCTTTTTAATTCTGTTTCCTTGAAAGTTTTGCATGTTTATACAATGTTTCCAAGCTCCGAGTTAATAAAAACTTTTAAAATGTTATTTTAACAATTTGTTAAAGTAAACTCGTTACACTGTATCCACTAAATTCATTATTTTAAATGGGGAAAACGTGATATACCTTACAAACATTAAATTATCCATTCTTTCAACTTTTCTTTCTTTAATTTTGTTTCTTTTATTCTTTCTTACTTTGTTCCAGTTTCTAGTATCTTTCTGTCTTTTCTTATTTATTTGTTTCTCTTTTTCTTTTCTTTTCTTTCTTTCTTTCTTTCTTTCTTTCTTTCTTTCTTCTTTCTTTCTTTCTTTCTTTCTTTCTTTCTTTCTTTCTTTCTTTCTTTCTTTCTTTCCTTCTTTCTTTCTTTCTTTCTTTCTTTCTTTCTTTCCTTCTTTCTTTCTTTCTTTCTTTCTTTCTTTCTTTCTTTATTCAAAACATGATTTTATTGTATCGACATTATGTTTCATATATATTTATGGGTGAAGAGTCTAGATAGCAAATAAACAAACATAGACAGTTTGTTTATATTTATAATTAGTAATCAGCTAATTAGATAGTTTGTAGTTAGATCCAATAAACAGGAGATTATGATCATACATGATGTGAGGAACAGCTTTTCCTTTGTTAAATCCCCCCCTCCCCCTCCCCCTCCTTACCCTTACGAATACTTTTCTTCCTTTATGCACATAAACTCGAGACATTCTAATCATTATGCCTTTGCAGACTATTAATAATTTTCTAAATAAATAAAGTTTGAAACATCAAAGGTTTGAACTGTCAGACATAAGGATTAGACAATTTGAGTTTGTGGCAAAGACTCAATTCCCTTTTTTCGTTGTCTACTTTCCCCCCCTCCCCTTTTCTGCAACCTATTCTTTTTATTTATTTATTCCTGTTTCTAAAGTATTAAAAAATGCTCGTGATATTAATCCATTATTTTATTTGTGTCGCAAAGCGTATAAAAACTGAATGGATAATAAAAAAAAGAATAATATCAAAGTTTATTTAACTATACTTGTCGGGGTAAAAGCTTAGAATTTGGTAGAATTATGGTTTCAAATATAAATAAACAAAAAGTGACTCTCAGATTAAAACGTTCAATGCCTCATAGCCGGTTATGATATTAACAAAGAGAGAAAAATATGAATTCTCTAAATTTCCTCCATTTACAGAGATCCGCTAAAAGTTTTCAATTTTTAGATAGAAATATAAGGATAGCTCAATTGATCTTGAACAAAATAAAAGAATTTTGAAAATTTAACGCCATGTTATATCATTGTTAATAAAACCGTAATAAAACTTTAAAAAGGTTACTTGAACCCAGTCCTAGTCTACCTCACATGTTCATTATTCTTGTAGTAAGAAGGATATTCACTTTGGACTTTACAACTTCTAATTGAAAAATTCAATTTGATTAAAACATGTCAGCCGTAGTGCATTAACTAATTGAAGCTTCAGGCTTGAACACTAAACAGGCTTTGTTTCATACTTTGTACTTATCTTTTTAACTTTAGTACAGTCATTATAACCAGAAAGACCCGGAATTAATTGAATAAATCAGACGACTTTACATATATATCTTTTGTAATTTTAAACGCACAAGGCAGACCACATTTTGGAATTGGCAGGACTAGGTCTATTTTGTTATTATCGTTTCATTAATCATATTTGTGAAATTTTATTGTAAATTCGTCTGACTATAATTATAGATTAATTTCGGGTATTTCTGATATTATATAATATTTTATGAGCAGCCAAGAGACAGATTAAGTTTATCGTACAGATTTCCTAAAGAGACAGATTAAGTTTATCGTACAGATTTCCAAAAGAGACGACAAAGCTCAAAAGAGAAAGACAGGGTCAAAAGATAAAAAAGTCCCTTAGAATATATATAAAGATTTAACGAGAAATTAACGTCCAAAAAAAGGACGAAGACATAGTTCGAAATATTAATACAAAGTCCAAAAAAAGAATACAAAGTCGAAATGATGGGAAAAAAGTCCAAAAGATAAATACAAAGTCTTAAAGATAAATATAAAGTCTCAAAGATAAATATAAAGCTATGGGGAAAATTATGAAAACCTGGCCCCTCAGATTAATTTTCCCTCACGAGGATTATACTTTTCAATGTGATATTTATATTGTATAAATTCTAATCTTCGTGCAATAAATATTTGATTTGATTTGATTTGATTTGATAAAGTCTCAAAGATAAATATAAAGTCTTAAAGATAAATATAAAGTCTTAAAGATAAATATAAAGTCTTGAAGATAAATATAGTCTTAAAGATAAATATAAAGTCTTAAAGATAAATATAGTCTTAAAGATAAATATAAAGTCTTAAAGATAAATATAAAGTCTAAAAGATAAATATAAAGTCTTAAAAATAAATATAAAGTCTCAAAGATAAATGTAAAGTCTCAAAGATAAATATAAAGTCTCAAAGATAAATATTTAAGTCATTCAAGTTATTCAAAGTTTAAAAATGAAGCCAAAGTCCAAAAGACGAATACAAAGACCAAAATTTTTTTTAAAAATCGAAATTAGGGAAAATAAGCGCAACGTCTATTTTCAAGACTGGCTCGACTTTGAAGTGTTGCAACGCCTTAACTTTGATATTAGCCAACTACTACTACTACTAACTCACAATTCTCCTGTTTTTATAGCACAAGGCATTTACATTTTAGAACCATATTGATTTCTTCTTCAGTTTTAAAGAAGAAATTGGCAAATTCTCATCAATTTTTTGAGTTTGCAGCATTTGGATGACTGTGCACAATGTTAGTTTTTCTTCGAACAGTAAGGTATCATTGCCAATTTTATGTTCTTATTATTTGGCAAGCTAAGAGTGTGTTAAACCTAATCTAATAAATGATTTGGAAAGCTTTACAACAATAAAACAAGGACTGTAAGATGATTGTTTTTCAATTTAAAAAATACGAATTATCATCTTAGGCTTACGATTATTTTGCGATCATTACTATGTCTGAAGATATATGTACAGCGTATGATGAAATCTATTTAATCTAATGAAGTTTACAAATAATTACAATGCAAAAATGTTATACTTAAAAATAAGTTTTGATATATATAACTTAAAAGGTTTGAATTTATCTAGTTTGTTTTTACCTATTTGCCCAGGTGCCCACACAGGATAAAAACACTACCAGACAAACAAACGGACGAACATTCATCATCCTTCAAAACTATTTAAATACTTCACGTTTAATCCGCCATCACTTTCAAAGAATATTGGTATCCGGAGCTAGAATTCGTCCTACCAGTGTTTCGGAATACCCGGAGTAAACTAAACCTGAACCTACGGAGAAATCGGGTCGGTACCAACCAACCTCCGAGGATGACCAGACTAGGACGGGGGGTAGAGACTAGAGAGAGGTAGGTGAAGAGAGGTAAATGGAGAAACAATAAGAGTTAAACCTTTTAAAAAGGCACACGGAAACCGTTCATGTAAAGAAGTAATCTTTAAACAAAATCAATTAAAATAATATAAACACATATAATTGGCAAAACAAAAGTTTTAAAATGTTTAGAAGAAAGGGGTTGGATGAGTAAATAAATATTTCCTAAAGTATTGCAGATCAATAAATAAAATAATAAATGTTGCAGTTTTCCTTTGCAAAATTAAACTTGCTTGCAAATAAATCCTTGTCACGTGTCTCAGTACAACAAACTTAGTTTGGAAAGATTCCCCCAATTGTATTTGAAACTGATCTAAACTCAGTTTGCGGATTTTAAGCTTTATAAACTACATTGTCTGTATAAATTGTAAGATGGCGTAGAATTGCGGGCAAAGGCCTTTTTTTTATTTGGCAGATTTGCAAAACTTGAACTCAAGTTACTTTAGTTGAATTGTATTCAAGATTTATTTAAACACAAAGCACTGAGATGCTAAAATATAATTATAAAGAAAAAGTAAATAAGTTTCTCTAACTAATGAAAGAATGATTAATGGGGTAAGATAATATCTATTTCTTTAACCCCATTCTCATACAATGCAAAATGGCCTCTAACCTCCCCCCTAGACCAAGCAAAAAACAGGAAGTAACAAATCAAAACTTTCCATGTATAGGATGTCCCAATATCATAGCTTTCAACAAAAATTAACAATTTAGTTTTGCATCATACTCTTAAAAATATGTACAGTACAGTACAGTACAGTACAGTACAGTAAAGTACAGTACAGTAAAGTACGGTAAAGTAAAGTACAGTACAGTATGGTACAGTGCAGTACAGTACAGTACAGTAAAGTACAGTAAAGTACAGTAAAGTACAGTAAAGTACAGTAAAGTACTGTACAGTACAGTACAGCACAGTAAAGTAAAGTAAAGTAAAGTACAGTAAAGTTCAGTACAGTACAGTACAGTACAGTACAGTACAGTACGGTACTGTGCAGGGCGGAAAGGCGTTGGGATGTTACGACATTAAAGGGACTGTAAGCGTAATTTCAAGTTGTTACCCTACATAGAAAGAATTACCACCATTACGATTCTTACAAGCTTTGTCTGATGAAGGATGAACTAATTTTGAAAGCAGATTATTTTCAAGTTTGGTGTCTCTACATAATGTGACAATTGCACAGTATTACTGCAGGAAGACATACATAGAAAACATCTGAATTAAATACTTTTGAATCTAGAAAAACAACAATATCTTTCACTACATTGATAAAAAAGGTTTCAAGGGTACCGTTATGAATAGGGCATTGGTATTTTTGTTAAAGGATTACTTGAAATTAGCCATACAGTACCATTAACTGATATAATGCGACCCAAGACAAGAAAACTAATAAAATAAATCATCAAGTTCAACTCTGATGAAATGATTTTTTATCATAAAGAAGTGTGCAATCAAAAGATCAAGTACTTGTTAAAAAAATTAGTGTTCATTCTCATCTTATCTGTTCTTACATTTGTTTTACTCTTTTTGAGGTAAACATAGTTTAATATGTAGACTATAGAATGTAAAATATATTTTGGTTTCTATCTAGAGTTTGGAAATTTATACAATGTGCCAAAATATATAGATTTATATATATTGATGGGAAGTTTAAATATTTGGCTAATATGTACAAAACCTGTACAAACACTTCAGGACCGGACCCTTAACTTTAAACAACCAGCACGCTGCAGATTTTCTTAAAATCGAATTCATTCTTTCGCTATCATCTACGAAATATAAATTTTTTATTTAATAAAACTGATTTAATTATTTTCTATTTTATTTAAAAACTAACATATTTAAAATTCAAATTAAAAGGAATTAACCTTCCATTTAAAGGGTTACGTTTGTACTTTCCACAACGGACCCCTGTCCACCTTTGTACTTTCCACAACGGACCCCTGTCCACCTTTGTACTTTCCACAACGGACCCCTGTCCACCTTTGTACTTTCCACAACGGACCCCTGTCCACCTTTGCACTTTCCACAACGGACCCCTGTCCACCTTTGTCAAAGCAAAAATGATTGAGAAATCCTTTTTGAACCAGTAAAATTTGTTAACTCTCATAGTTTCTCTATAAAACTGACTTGCAGAGTTATGTACAAGAAACAGGGAAGTAAATTGGCAGATTTTGTAAAAGTAAATTCAACCTATAAAGTCTGACCGCGTCAACCTTGTTGCACCGGCTAGTCCTATTGAGTGTCTGCTTTATTTACCCAATGTCCGGGCGATAAACTGGAACAGGAAAGGTTGACCCGGCTCGGAAATATTAATGTACTATGGCTGCCCGTGTTCCACCCTAACCCTTAAAATTAGAGGTTTAGTTTTTCTAGTGCGCTGGTCTGAAAGAATTTGGACTAGGGACATGTATCACACTCCCCTATCTCAACTCTGAGGGCAAAATCATAAGGGCGATTTAGGGAGTGAACCCCCCTCTCCCCACACAATCTAAACTGGACAAAAATAGCTAAATCGGGATAGGGTAAAGTCCAAACAAAACAGTTTTAACGTTTCATGGTATGAAGTGTGGTTGGCCCAGCTTGTCAGGTTGTCAAAATATGTTTAAAAATGTATTGCGCTGCTGTCTTAAGATTTTCAATTTTCTAAAGAGAGAAAGGATGAGAGAGAAAACCCCCCGAGGGAATAATGAATATCGAATAAAACATTTTAGTGCATTGGTCAAACTTATACTTAGATAATATTGCAGTTTGGAACCAATTCGGTTGATTGCAGAAACAGTTGGGAAAATGAAAATTTTTTAATGCAACCTTTAAAATGTTAACAATCACTGTTATAGTGAGTTATAGTGACTACAGTAATGGTTTATTTGTTTAATTTTTGTAGAACATCTAAGGTTTTTGCTCTTTTAAAACGGACCAAACAAATACTGTGACTGTGAACATGTAAAGGTTCTAATATTGTAATCTTTAAGATTTTGTTATGTAAAACCGAACAAAAAGGAACAAAAAAACGATCGATTTTGGTTCGTTTTCTTGTAGGTCTTGTTGCATTTAGGGGCTTGCAGGGTTAAATATTTGGCATAGTGGAAGAAAGGCAATAGTTTAGACGAATTTGTTTATACAAATTTCTCTTCTCTTTTTTATTAAAAAGTAATTTTTTGTTAGGACTTAACTTCCTGCGCGGCGTGCATGCTTGTATATTGTATATTGTATATTGTATATTGTATATTGTATATAGAACTGGTTTCAATATTTACGCAGAGTATACGCAACTGCAATTAACTTTCCTTGCATTACAGCCTTGCCCACCACTGAGTTATTGGTTAGACTGGAATGAGGGTACAGAAAACACATAGATCCAGATTGTTATGAAAGGTTGCATCAATATTTAGGACTATGTCGATTTTGTTGTGAGTTGTGACGCAATTTCACAAATTAACTTATGCTTTTGCGTAGCCCCAGATATGAACAATTTTTGAATTATAAAGCAATTGTTTTATCTTAAGTTTTTAAAGCGTAGTTGGCAAAATTATAAACTTTTGTGTGAGAGATTGCAACCTTTGGATCAATGTGAAAACAAAATCAGCTTTTAAAAAATAGCTTTTAAATATACTATCCCGTAAATTAAGCTGCGAGGTACCATTGTGAGCCATGCTCTCACGTAATTGAACTTGAGCTAGAAATATTCGCATTGTAATTTTAAAATATATATCTCAATGGTTAAAGTATAAGAGAGTTAGTGAGGGAAATCCAAAGGCCTTTTAAAGTCGAGGCTGTGCTGTCGTAACATTTTAATGTCTTACTTTCAGAGGTGTCTCGATATCATTATCAGTAGCAAGGATTTAATGCTAGGAAAGTTATTTCAGAGGTGTACGCATCTTTTGTACTGCAGTGTACTGTCAGTGGGCGGTAATATAAACACAAGACGGATGTCT
>NW_019396278.1:91037-92111 GCF_000591075.1 Eurytemora carolleeae | reverse complement strand
TGATGATCCCGGCAGAAATGTAAGATATGACAAAGCTAGTAAAGAATAAATTTTAAATATTAATGAATTCTGCTCAGTCTTCTTGAAGTCTCATCCTTTGAGGGTAACCCTTTAGATTTCTCATGGATGTATTTTTTCACCTCTGGGGTTTAAACAATAATTTAAAGTGTCATATTTACGCTATTTCATTTTTCATCTGTTTGGTTCCGTTTCAAATATAAACACAATTTACCTGATGAAGCCTTTATTTTGTTTTTGGTTTATCTACTTCTGAAATTGGAAATTAAACTTTTAGGATAAAAATGTATTTAAAATAAATGTGATAAAACTTTCTGATATGAATGAAAATTTAATATTTGCAAAATTATTTTATTTGATAGATTGATAAAAGTTAGATTTTCTGGTCACTATAGTCACAGCACTGCGTACTGCAGTTATGCATATTTGCAATTTTTTCATTAACTTCGCTGAACTAAAATTTGCATTTGATGAGTGCTGAGAGCTCAGGAGAGCTATGGGCTTATGCATATATATATTGGGTGTCCGAAAAGTAGCAGCATATACATATATTAAAGTAGCAGCATATACATGTATTAAAGTAGCAACATATACATATGTTAAAGTAGCAGCATATACATATATTAAAGTAGCAGCATATATATATGTTAAAGTAGCAGCATATACATATATTAAAGTAGCCACATATACATATATTAAAGTAGCAGCATATACATGTATTAAAGTAGCCACATATACATATATTAAAGTAGCAGAATATACATATATTAAAGTAGCAGAATATAAATATATTAAAAGTATCAGCATATACATATATTATAGTAGCAGCATATACTTATATTAAAGTAGCAGCATATACATATATTAAACTAGCAGCATATACATATATTAAAGTAGCAGCATATACATATTAAAGTAGCCACATATACATATATGAAAGTAGCAGCATATACAAATATTAAACTAGCAGCATATACATATATTAAAGTAGCAGCATATACATATATTAAAGTAGCAGCATATACATATATTAAAGTAGCAGCATATACATATATT
>NW_019396278.1:89617-90350 GCF_000591075.1 Eurytemora carolleeae | reverse complement strand
TCTATCTGTCTATCAGTCTATCTGTCTATCTGTCCATCTGTCTATCTGTCTATCTGTGTATCTGTCTATCAGTCTATCTGTCTATCAGTCTATCTGTCTATCTGTCCATCTGTCTATCTGTCTATCTGTGTATCTGTCTATCAGTCTATCTGTCTATCTGTCTATATTTACATCTGTCTATCTGTGTCTATCTGTCTATCTGTCTATCTATCTATCATTATATCTATCTGTATATCCCTGTATGTCCAAGTATAATTGAGTATATTGAAAGCATATGTTCTGAATGTCTCCTGAATGAAGTATAGACAAGGGTCAAACAATTAAACCATTCTCTACAGTGTATACTGTATACTGTATACTGTGTAGTGCAGTGTGTCCCGGAAAAACAGTTTACTAAAGGGTGTCTCAAAGAATAATTGTACTTTATGGTGCAGGGATTCAAACAAGAAAAATGGGATGCCCTTTGCAAAAATAACAGATTTTATATCTCGAGAAATTGAACAATTTTGCAATCCAAATGTGAGAGTAAGGCAAAAAAAAAAGATACACATTGATATAGCGTACCTTGTATATTGTATTTAATATAGTGTATAGATATATACTACACACTATACACAAACAACAAACTCTTGCTGGTAGTATATAGCACGTACTAGAGAACCATCTGCCATTCTTGCTTACATATATTCTCCTACCCCCTCCCCAAAATTATAAATATTCTTTCCCTCCCCCC
>NW_019396278.1:78171-89207 GCF_000591075.1 Eurytemora carolleeae | reverse complement strand
CTCCATCAAAATTCGATCGTCATTAAATTTTTTAAAATTTTGAAAATCCGCGAAATTTTTGGTGAAAATCCGCGAATTATTTTTGTTTTGTTTTACGATGTACACAAAGAGAACATGTTCACAACTAATTTAGAAGATGGGCGCGAAGCGCCCTCTCAGGCTAGAAAGAAGGGCGCGAAGCGCCTTGAATTTCTAGTAATTAAAATCTTAATACGGGATTTTTTTTCATGTAAAAAAAAGATTAGATATTTCAATTTCAAAAACAAATTCTAATAATCTTCCTATAAACTTTTTTGGAGAAACAAAATCTGATACCATTACTTTCTTGTAATTGGAAAAGCTCCAAAAATTTGCCATGGATGCAAGAATTTAAAGTTGATCATAATTCAAAACTATTTTGATGAAAAGGAAACCTGAACATCTGAAATGATAAAAAATAAATCTGATTACGAGACATCAAGCTTTAAAAAAATCAAAAATGAAACCTTAATTATGTACGTTTGAGAACAGAAGAAGAACTGTTCAGCCAAAATAAAAAAAAACCGGAATCAACGTAATTTTATCAATTTCTTTAACAAAAAAAGTCCGTGAAGTACAGTTGTAGTTTGTAACTGGTATGTCATGGATATTTCTGTAATTCAACTATTACAAAATAAATTGCAGCATTTCCAATTTAAAAAATGGAGCCAACACGCTGATCATTGCACTGTAATTGAAAAAAAGAAAAGTGCATTTATTCTTCTGTGGAATTTCTTTAAAGTTCTGAAAGAGAATAAATCCAATAAAACGTGAATAATTTCTCAATTATTGAACATTTGTCAGTCCTATAAGAGCTTCTAAGCCCCCTGTGGGCTCTCCACAATCCTTAAACCTAGAATTAAACAGACCAAATTCTGCCACAGCCATAAATGGTTTCTTATAAAGGATATATATTATATTTCTATATATGTAAAACAGAAATCTCGGGTTGTCTTTCTGTTTGTTTGTTTGTATGTTCGTTAAAGAGCACAGAGGATGATGGCCGCAAATATAATGTTGTAATTGGCGTAATGTATTGTTGTTGTAATTGAAATATAAGCCGGAGCTAGTTATTCCCTGAAGGGGGAGAGAGGATAGTATTTACTTTTATATAAACCATCCTACTTATCTTGTCATAGAAGACAATTTTAAGAGTTAAACAGCTACAAATGTACACAAACATAAAGTTTATTTATTTTTAGTTTTATTCCCGTGGTAAAATATAACTTTAATTAAATATCTAAACAGTTATATGCAAATTATTCAGCATTTTTTAGACCAGGTCGAATGAGCCAAGCCACCAAGCCTACGCACTTGGTTTAACCTCACCAACTTAAAGGGACTGTAAAGGAAATATGAAAGAGGGTATAGAATGAAACCTGAGAATCTCAGGCGTTGAACGATACCAAGGGCGTATACAGAAATAAATGTTGGGGGACACGTGATTTCAGTCTGTATCACGTGACAACGATACTGCACTGCCATTAGCTGAAGTTCTGCTGACGTTATACGGACTATACGGACTATATGTAATAACATTATCAATTATATCTGTTAAAAAATCAAAATCAAAATTATAATTGGAGCAAATCTGATATTCTCAGGCTCCTGTGGGATATCGTCGTTTTCAAATTGGTTCCGTATATGTTGAATATGGTATGTTTAATACTACAGCTTTTATTCAAAATTGCATATATATATATATATGAATTTTCGTATAAATTTGTTTTATATCAATTTCTCGAGACAGGAACATCAGATAGATGTTTTTATATGTATTGCTTAACTCATGAGATTCTCAGGTTTCATTCTATACTCCCTTTCATTTTTCCTTTAAAGTCTCTTTAAGTATTATTATTTCTAAAAAGATTTTATAAGAATGGGGAATTTCAAGCTTTTTCAGAAATCGTTTTGAACTTTTTGTTAACGATGGCAAAAAATCAAAACAGAAAAAATCGTTTTGGAAATTTTTAACCGATGATCTTCATGAAAAAAACTTACTTAAATTTTAAAAAAGACTTTTTTCTTTTTTAAAACATTCAATGAAAAACTCGTTAATTGTATTAAACCGATCTCTTTAAACGAATTCAAAACGAAAAACTATCGTTTTTAAACACGAAGCCCATTCCTTGTGTGCGTGTGGAAAATGAAAAAAAGTAATATTTTTTCTGATAATACATGATGTGAGATCCTATTAATGTTTTTATAATCATTTCCTGACATGTACTATAGATTAGGTTTTATCAGGAGATGTATCTTATACTTTTATCTATTATTAGATCATGGTTAAAAGTGGGGAGGCCTTGATTTATTTTTAGGAAGGGCAAGGGTGGGATGGTTTAAATTTTTGAAATTTATGTTTAAGAAAAACCGCATTTGAATTTTTTTTTTAATATTTTTAGAATTGTTAGAGGTACAAAAGAAATTATTTTTTCTTTGTTATTTTGGCTGTCCATTTTGATGTATTGTAATAACAAAATTTTTTCCTCCTTCTTCCAAAATTGAAAATTGGAAAATTGGGAAGTAAATCGACAAACTATCATAATTGAGACAAATGATGGTGTGTTTCTGCACTGTCTAGGTCTGCCTACTACCAGACAGGATTTCAAGGATAGAAAATGGTGGAAAAAGAAACCCGAAATTATAAAGAGATTGTTTCTTCAAAACAAACACAATATTTGAACCGTTTCATCATTCAAACTCAGTGAATTATCACTTTTCAACTTGAATTAAGAATCTAATTGCACGTAACTTCCTTGTGTAACTGCCTTGGAAATATGTAAGGTTTATGACACTGCAGGTTACAAAGATATAGAAAGTAGAAAAGTTAAGAGTGTGTGGCAAAGTTTCATTTTCTTTCTTAAATATTTACAATCTATTTTTTTTAGATGACCCTGTATCTTAGAATTGGTGTTTTCATCTTGTTAGAGGCAATGTTTGCTCTGCACACAACAGTTCCCCTGGGCCCTGATTATTAATATTTTCTAGAATTTTCCTAAATAATGAATATTTACCGCGGCAAGAGAGCGGGAGCCGCGTGTTTCTCCGTAATTTAACCAATTGTAGGGCACGTGACCCAGGGCGGTACTTAGTGCCAGGGGTCTTGCTGCTGGAGAAGGGGCTTATAGGTCCTAAAGAGGACTAGTTTTTATACCCCCCCCCCCACCTTTCTTTTAATAATGTTCATGTTATTTGATGAATTATCATTTCCAATTTTTGCATTTGAATTAGTAAAATTTAATTTAAAAATAAATTATTTCATTGAATTGAGGTTTAATTTAATTTTTATAATCAGTATAAATGTTTAAACTTAAATTCCCTTTGATGATTTTTAAACTATATGTTTCATAACAAATTCTAAACCTCATTGCAAAATGTAATTCTTTTTTTAAGGATTTGGGTTTAATTATTTTTGACGAAAACCAGTGTTTTTTATTTGAAAATTTGACAATTCAATATCGTTTCAGTAGAAGTAAATATTTCCATTTACTACTACAGTCCCGACATGAGGATTTATCTCTGATTGGATAATGAGCTAGATAGAAAGATAAATGTTACCGCCATGCAATTTCTATTGGTTCAGAATAGATAACAAACACATGACTGAACCCTGATTGGATCAGGCGCTACTAGAGTGAATTCCGAAACATATTGAAAGTGGAAAAATAAACAACAAATTATTATCTTTATTTACCTTTGAATGAATGAATAAAAACAGATGAAACAATTATAAGTTAAAACGTCGTGTCTGAGATATTAAAACTTGTTGATTCCAGATTTTTAAAACCAGCCTTCTGCCTTTTACAGATCAGCACGTTATAGTTTTTGAATTGACACTCATTAAGTCATTAACCTTAACTTTAAATAGCAACAGTGGTTTCCCACAAACATTGAGACTAGAAATTCAAAACATTTTTTTAAAAATAAAAATGAGTTTTGGTCGAAAACAGGAAAAGGTTCAATCTTACGTAAAATTTAATTTGATGTCGGTTTCCCGTAAAATAACTTGTGATTTCTGCCGTAGAAAAACTGGTGGAAACATAGATTAAAACAATACATATGGAACCTATATGTCGTCTTTTCAAGATTTATGGTTTTTCCCTTCACAATAACCCTGAGACAGAAGCCCAAAGGACTTTCGCGCATGCCCTCTCTTTTTGTCTTGCCATTTAACGCAGCATGCGTGTAACTCCTTTGGGCTTCTGTCTCAGGGTTATTGTAAACGTAATACCCCCAAATCTTGAAAAGACGATATCTAATGTTCTTTCTGTATTGTTATTAATCTATGGGTGTCAAGGTATTGATTAAGTCTTTGCGCGCCACACACTCTGATTTTCTAACCCCTTATAGTTCCACCCCAATATTGTAGGCCTTAGCTATTTCAAACCTTGAATTCTAATTATCTAAGGTCAAATTATCTAAGTTTGAAATATGAAAGTGATTAGAAAACTTCAGTTTGTGGCAAATATTTGATTCCATTATGTAAGTAAACATTCTTCAATCTAAAACGTACAAAGACCGTGTATCGTTGTGAATTAAGTATGTTCCTTCTTAAATAGAGAGTTACTTGAAAGACTGTCCCTTTAAAGTCTCTTCGCGCGTAACCCTTTAAAAAAACCTGATATGTATTTCTACCTTTACATATTTTTAAATCATTATTTAAATATTCTCAATATTTATCAAGATACATTTCCCCCTTGTCATTAGCAGGGGGAAATACCAAACTACATAATTTCCGGTTATAAAAGCCTCCTCAGCCAACCATCAAGATATATTTCAGTATAAGGATATATAAGCCCCCTTTATACCTCTCTGTCTGAAACATATGGATTCACGTTTACATTTCCCTCAAAATATCTCATCCTGTAACTCTTATAGTTTTTATTGATCCATGTTGCTTGATTGATTGGTAAATTGTTATTTTTTATCTGTCTTTGTAGAATTTTCTAATTTATTGATCTGTTCTCTGACCTCGGTGTTGTTTTATTGATAATAAGTTTAGTCAAATAACCCGTTTTTAATTGGTTCACAGCTGGGAACTTTTGCGTTGGATATATTGCCTAGGCTTGATCCCGATATCCACAGTGGGCACCTTGGAATTTTACGGAAAATCTGCTTGAGCTCTTGATTTTGAATACCCTTAGTTTCTCTGTTCACTCATTGGTTGCACGCAACACTCCTTGGCTTCTGAATGGCTGTTTGTATTTTGCACTTCACGGGATATTAAATTGAGATAAAACAAATCTATAGATTAGCAACAGATCGCGATCAACCATTGATCTCGATATTCAGAATACAAGAATTCCCACCTCAGTCTTATCAATGTTGGGTTCAAGGCAGGACTGGTTGGTTGAGAACAGTTGGGATTAAATGATCAGATCAGAAATGTTTGGTTTTCTAATTCATCATCAAGTTTCTCCCAAACAAATATATTATTTGAAAAATTTATTATGGTAAAATATGATGAAATGCATCTAGAAAAATATAAAATTTAGCAAAATAAACAAGTTTTATATTTAACATTTAGCAAAAATGAGAATATTAGGTTTCAGCGCAAACTTTTTATGATTTCCCAATATAAGGTTTCATTAAAAGTTCTCATAAAAAGGGGGGGCGGGGAAATAAGGAGGGGAAGAAGGGGAGGAGAAATAAGGAGGGGAAGAAGAGGGGAGGGGAAGAATAATGGTAATGAGAGATTTGAAGAAAATGGGAACCGAGCGCTTACCATTAAAATTAATGGAATAATAAGGGTTCTGCCACAAAATCAAATTTTCTAATGCCTATATCTTTGCAACCTGATGGTGTAAACCTTCGATATTATGAACTAATATTATTTGGTATAGCAGAATTCATAGATTTTACTATCTAAGGTCTACGATTTTGAGCTGCAAAGATATAGAAATGAGAAAATCAGAGTTTTTGTCAAAGACTTATTACTTTGTTAAATCCCTATTATGTTAATTTAAAAATACAAAAAGTTTAATTTATCTATGACCTCTTGCATACTAAATCGTTTTTAATAAATTCTGATTAGGTAAACAAAAATATTTATAATATAAGATAAACAAATTGTTTGTAAAAATCCTTTTCATTGCTTTCTTTCCATTTTATTTCCATCTCCGTCCAATTATTTAAATTAAATTCGTTAAAATTGGTTCCCCGAGTTTACATATAATTTCACATGTCGAATTCGCGCAAAAGTTGACTGTACTGTAGAATTCTGTCCGGTATTAAGTACATTAGATCTTTATATTTATGTACGAGATACACAGATGAATATATTTTTAATTTTTTAGTATTTTCCTGAGAAAATAACAGATGTAAATATATTGTATTCAGACTGTGTACAGAGGGTTATTTAGTACTTCACATTAGTTTCCTTTCCAATACTATTAATTTTCTCTTCCTTTATACCACCCCCCTAAGGAATTGAGTTTTCCCCACAAACTCTGATATTAACTTGAATAATATCGAACCTTGAATCTGGAAAATTTGTCAGTGTGGTTTCCAACCTTTTAGTTATTTTCTCAGACCAAAGCTACATTACTACTAGCTGATCCAAAAACCATAAAATTTAGATCACACAATTTTTCACTGGCATGACTTCATACTTCTTTTTATATATTTTTTAATATCTAAATACAAGCTGAAGTCCCATTGGAATTTTTTTTTAATCGAATTTAGAAAAAAAACTATTTTTTTTTTTTAAATCGGTTTTTGAAAAAAATCTCAATAGTAAAAAAGATTGATTTAATCCGGGATGTTTTGCCAGTATCTCAACAAAGTTGTGTGTGACGTGTGCCACTGCCTGTATGCTTTAGTATACAAATTAGATCAAACAAAATGAAAAATATTAATATGGCAGCCTGTCTAATCAAGATTAAACCTGCAGCCATGGCTTCCGAACCGTAAAAATCTGATAGAAAATAAATCGTTTGAAAAAAGAAAACCTATTTATTATAAATCTTAAAAAACTTACATAAGATGTTTCATTTTGAATTTAAATTTGTTTTACATTGATTCGAAAAATTACCCTAGGCGTTACCTTTACTAAGTTTTAACTACAAGATATTATCTTTATCTTTTATTATTTAGTCTAATTCTGGTCTAAATAATAATTTAAATGTTAAACGGAATTATTTCAAAAAATTTCCTAAAAAATGGAAAATATTTAATAGGTTAGTTTAAGTCTTAATTTATACAATTAAGCCTGAGTTGTTCTGGTTCATTCTGCCAAATTTCTTTAATGTAATGGACTTCTGAATTAGAAAATCCTTTAGTAATGTTAATTATTCCACAGCCCCAAGATATAGGTCACTTAAAAATCAAATAATTTTTAAATAAATGTTAAGATTTTCTGGACTTTAGTATGAGAAGCTAGCCATGGGATATGATAGGATAATAGAAAATAAACAAACCAGGAGGATAAACAATAACAAAAATTTTCACAATGAAAACAAACCAGCGGACAACAATGAAAACAAAACGCTTCTGCTGTAAACAATTATTAATTTTCAGTACCCCCCCCCCCCTCTATTTTTTGTTGTATAAATAATTATTTACAACAACTTTACAGAGAAGTTAAGGGAGTTTTACTTTACCAGGGGTTCCTAAGACCAATTTTGCATACAAAACATCTAGAGCGAAGAGAGGGATGGTTTGCAGGCGAAAATTCGCAGAGTGGGTTGTTATTTTACTTAATTGTTCCAAGGGACGTTAAGTAATTTATTTCCCTTTGTTTGGGTAATCATAATTAGATAGGTAATCATATCTAATCAAATGATTATAATGGTTTTATGAACAAACCTACACTGACAATAATTATTGATAAATGTTGCTGAGAAGGTATTTGATATTATTTCTTATTGATATCTTATTATATTATTTATCTTATATTATCCAATAAATATAAAAATATAAACCACAAAATATAAAATGCTGAGAGGTAAGAACTTTTGTGTTATGAATCAATGGATCAAGCATCAATCTCCAGCTTTTCTATTGACCTGCGGATTAGCTGATTCTTCAGGGCTGGCAACTTTAGAATCAGATATCCTTAATCCCGATCGGTTAATTAATCTGGAGATTAATAACAGGAGGAGAACAAACATTTTTTAATCTGGTAGTAATATTCTGCAGGTGTAACTAAAATGAAGATATCAAGCAATTATATCTTAAAGGAATTGGGTCTTTGCCAATTCCCACAAAATTAAGATTTTTTAATCCCTAAATATTTTTAATCCCTATATGTTTTTAATTCCTAAATATTTTTGATCCCGTCTTTAATATTTCAAATTCACAATATGAAATGTCTGAAATCTACACCGGGATGTTTCTTTAAAAAAGATATCTGCAGTAGGTATAGAGCTCAAACGTTGTAAATTAACGCAATATCTTATAAAAGTTTTTTTTCGGGCAGAATCTTGTAGATTAGAATGTCGAGTTCTAAATTTGATCTACTCCAGTAAATACTAAATTTAGAAGAAGATTGAAAAACATTTTTCCCTGCAGATTAATTTAAATAATAACTGTCTTGTTCTTACTTAGTATTTAATCCTAAAATACTTAATCCCAGCAGAAATTCTGAGAAAATGCTTTTACTCGGGAAATTCTGAAAGTGTTTTTTTTTCTGTGAGTTACTTTAAGTGAACAATTTACGGGAAAAGGTTTCTCGACATCAGACAAATCTGTTCAATCCTGTTTATCCATCTTAGTAGAGGCTTACACCTGAAAACTACACTTTTATGAAAACAGTAACCAACTTTTGAGAACTTTCAAGGATTGATATAATCTTTCTGGTATACTAAACTGTTTTTGTATTATAAAACAAAGAAATAACGAATGTGATACACACTCACTCCTGTATACCGAGTCCATTGGCGCCTGATCCAATCAGGGTTCAGACATGTGTTTGGTGTCTATTCTGAACCAATAGAAATTTCATAGCGGTAACATCTATCTTTCTATCTATCTCTTTATCCAATTAGAGATAAATCCTTAAATCGGCGCTATAACACTAAATGGAAATATTTACTTCTACTGAAACTATAGTGTAGAGTGGTCGGCATTTATATCAATCCAATGAAGACGAATTTCCTAATCAAGTTTTGATACAAACAAGCTTTCATCAAATTAAACAACAAGATGCTCTTAATTGATAGCTTCTCTTTATTTCCATGTTTTTGTGTATCCATCCATGCTGTTTGAAAGCTTGGTAGAAATCTAAAATTTAAATCAAAAGTCGTCTTCATTGTATGGATACATACGAGGACGACTGTATGAAAAAATCTCAAATAAATAAAAAGTATTAAATATAACTAAAGTACCCGGCCTCGTAATAACTTAATCTTTACAATGTATCTTTGCATTTCTAACTCTCTACTGAATAAATATATATGTATTGTATATCTTAAATGAACTGAATAAATATATATGTATTGTATAGACTGTAAACGTAATTTTATTTAATCAAGAATAAATGAGATATCCATGTTTCTCTTTCAAAATTTACCATTTTCAGCTAGGGTTCCTTTAAAAAGCTGAATTGTGAAATTGTGCTTACAGAAAAGTTGGGGGCAAGTAAGTAAAGCCAGAAGAAATGTAAGCAATGGTAAACATTGACCATGCGCAATTGTTTTCATGTTTTACTGCAAAAAAAAAGATCAACATATAAGTTGGGGGAAATAAAAATAATACAGTAAGCCTATAAATCAAAGCAGAAAAATGACGACATTTTGCATAGTGGTGTGGGAGTGTTGGGTGGGGAATAGAAAAATCTTTAAGAACGTGAAAAGACAAAGATAAATTATACTTTCAGATTAAGAACAAAAACTGGATATATTATCTAAATTCTACATATCCTACCCTGGATATATATTCTCAAATCTACACATCCATATCCTGGAAATATATGCACCCTCAAATCTACTCTATATATCTACATTCTACCTCTTGGATACATATTCTTAAATCTCCACATCAACCTTGGATACACTAATCTACCCTGGATATATTCGTAGTTTTTTTAAAATTTCTTCAAGTGTCATATTTCGTACATATTTCGTCCGTGTTCTAAAAAAATGTAAAAAAAAGTTTCTGCTCAGAACACCTCTTGAATTATTACATCTGGTGAAAGGAATTGAGTTTTCCCCACAAACTCTGATATTTTAATACCTCTATCTTTGCAACCCAATGTCGTAGATCTTAGATATTACAAATTATAAACGCTGTTAAATCAAGTAATGTAAGTTTGAAATATCAAAGGTTTACACCGCCAGGTTGCAAAGATAAAGGGAATATTAAAGTTTATGGCGAAGACTCAACTCCTTTTAAAAACAAGTAAACGCTCTTACTCAGTGATTTCACACCGTAAAAACGTTTTATTGGTATCAAATGAATCCTAATTTTTTTCTCTATAATTCTGCAGTTTCAGTTCAACTTTGTTACCGAGCCATGGTCTCTCCATTTAACACTTAATTATTTTTAGATAATTGGTGTGGTCAATAATTTATTTGAGAGGTTTTGCAAAATAAGACTTTTAAAGTAAGACGCCTCTAATTGGATAATGTATCAAAGAAAAATAATTAAATAATTAAAATCAGAAGGAAGTGGCAAACCAAAAAATAGAAAAATTCCGATGATAAAAAATATGCTTTAAAAATATTTTATAAATATAAATGTAATATGGGATTCTAATTAGTTTTAGAATTTTAAAAAAGTTATATCAGCTTTCCAAAAAGTTTTATAAGAATTATTTCAACTTTGATGCAAAAATTTAAAGTAAATTTGGATCGTCTCCTTCCTTGAAATTTTCAAAAAAAATCAAATAATTTTTAAATAAATGTTAAGATTTTCTGGACTTTAGTATGAGAAGCTAGCCATGGGATATGATAGGATAATAGAAAATAAACAAACCAGGAGGATAAACAATAACAAAAATTTTCACAATGAAAACAAACCAGCGGACAACAATGAAAACAAAACGCTTCTGCTGTAAACAATTATTAATTTTCAGTACC
>NW_019396278.1:76373-78103 GCF_000591075.1 Eurytemora carolleeae | reverse complement strand
TACTATCTAGAATATATTGAAAGGTACTATATCTACAATCTAGAATATATTGAAAGGTACTATATCTACTATCTAGAATATATTGAAAGGTAGTATATATACAATCTAGAATATATTGAAAGGTACTATATCTACTTTCAAGAATATATTGAAAGGTATACTATATCTACAATCTAGAATATATTGAAAGGTGTATATATACAATCTAGAATATATTGAAAGGTACTATATCTACAATCTAGAATATATTGAAAGGTACTATATCTACTATCTAGAATATATTGAAAGGTACTATATTTACAATCTAGAATATATTGAAAGGTGCTATATCTACTATCTAGAATATATTGAAAGGTACTATATGTGTAGTTAACACCTACTCCATAACAACTTTAGAAACGTATCTATCCAAGTACAATCCGTCCGATATCAGGGCCAACCAGGACACTACCCACTCGGCTCTAAATGTCACACGGGAAAACAAGCGTAGCTATTCAACAAGCTATTAGTTTAACCAGGACACAACCCACTTGGCTTTAAATGCCACACAGGGACACAAACATAGCTATCCAACAAGCTATTAGTTCAGTGCTATAAATATCACACAGAGACACAAGCCTAGCTATACAACAAGCTATATGTCAATCCCAAATTATGGGTACAACCACTCTAAATGCCTCGCAGGGACACAAGCCTACCTTATCAAACAAGCTTTATGTCGATCCCAAATGATGGGGACGATCCGCTCTAAATGCCACACAGGGACACAAGCCTAACTATCAACAAGCTATGTATCGATCCCAAATAATGGGGATGATCCAACCTGCTTATCAAAACAGGGTTTCAGTCTATCTATCAAAAATATAGATATTGATCCCAAATTAAAGGGACTGATCCACCTGAATACAAGCCTCAGGTTCCAGGTCTATACTCTCACGCAGGAAACAGTACGGAGTTACTCTGTAAACTAAACTTGATTTGATATCTTATGTCACAAATTAAAATGAATTGACATAATCATAATTCCTAGCCTATGATGTTATCGATTAAGACATTCATATTACGTATTTATTGCACATTTAAAGTTTAATGTGCGTATTTAGAAGATTAGAGAGAATAGATATAACGCAGTTCAGCTATCTCCGCCCATGTTTATAGCGTAATTTAAGTATGTTACATGATATAATATAATCATGCTAAGTATTTAGTTGAAACGCAATTTTAATGAATAATGTCATACTGTCTAAGTTTACACATTAAATCATTATAATGTACAAAATACATCAGGTTTACAGAGTATCATGTTTCCACGATTTTCGCTACATATCTACTATCTAGAATATATTGAAAGGTACTATATCTACAATCTAGAATATATTGAAAGGTACTATATCTACAATCTAGAATAAATTGAATGGTACCAAATCTATCTATCTAGAATATATTCAAAGGTAATCTGGCTGAATTAAAATGTAAAAAGAGTGCAATTGTAATTGTTTTTAATTAAATCAAATAGTCAAATATATATATATCTATATATCTATCTACTATATAGAATATATTGAATGGTTATATTTCTAAAATATATATTTTCAAAAGATTTATTGCTACAACATATCTAAGTTTTTGAATCGGATGATTAGGTATCAGAAAACCATTACTGGCGAGGAAATGTGAAGAGGAGGGGGCGGGGAGTATAAAGGGAGTAAGGAGGGAGAGGGAGGGAGAGG
>NW_019396278.1:2037-76258 GCF_000591075.1 Eurytemora carolleeae | reverse complement strand
GGAATGAGTTGTTTGGAGTAGGGAGGGAAAATTGTCAAAATATTCAATTTTTAATTCTGAGGTAAAAAAATTGGATTTTAAATCTATTGATAACGCGCTCAGTCGGTTTGGTTCCCACTGCCATGCTTGACGGTCAGCCCTCACTACATCTTAAAGGGAATGTTAGAGTAATTTCAAGGGAATTCTATGATTTGCAACAATACCCTTGAAACCTTAATCTGATAACAAATGTGTAAGATACCGTCGTTTTTTCTGACTCGAAAAGTGTTTATTTCTGTGAGTCACTTTCGCAGAGAAACTTATGTTTAAAGTAAACATTTTAAAGAAACAAAACTTTGCTATGTAATTGATCAGACAAAACTTTAAAGTGTACCGTTGTAAAACCTGGCATTGTCAACTTTGAAGAGAGGGTCACTTGCAATCTTTAATTTTAATAGTTTACACTGTGTAATATCTAGTTCAGTCAATGCCATCCCAACCATAGGTTTTAGCCTCTAATATTATTAATATATGTAGAGATTTGATTTAAGTTACAAGAAATTAGAAAAATCAATAAATGGGAGAAAATCGATAACTCTGCACTTAAGAGAAAACTCTTACGTTTGATATACATTATATATGCAAAATAAATTGTTTTCCAACTGTAAAATCGCATGCCCACAGAAAAAAACGCGATTTTTTCATTTTAAGCCATTTTTGGGGATTTTTCTGTGTTTTTGTCATTTCTCTGTCAGTTTTGACAGGGTGAACAAAAAAAACACTTTTTGGAAACTGATGTCCTGAACTCTATGTTGAAATATAGATTTTTATAGAAAATGTCTTTTTTTGTAAGAAAATGATTTGGCTTTGCTCAAAAAAAATTGAAAAATAGAGACATTTGTTTCTCCTTGTTAACCCCTCATAATAGCCCCAACAAAAAAATAATGCTTTTTCTATAAAGCTTTTAATGTGTAGATATTAAAAATGTATAAAAAATATTCTACCATCAATAACCGGTTAGTTATCATAGTTTAAAAAAACGTAAAAAATCGAAAGTTTTGTAATTTTCTGTCATAAACTTGTATACAAGATTTAATAAACACTCTGTAACTTAGCCATTTTAAATCAATTATTTGACATAGCTACAGAGTGGAACCTTTAAAACTGGAGTGTGCAATAGGAAGACGACATTAAAGTAATATTTTATGCATTTTAAGTTATAAAAAGGGTGAGATAATTTGACCAATAACTAAATCATAACTTGACTTCAATTGTCTTTTTTTATTCCAGCATGTGTACTCAAGCGGATTTAAGATAATCAAATTCAGATGATGAAACCGATTTAACGGATTTTTACAACACCACATTACTGTTAGTCTTGGTGTTTGTATCCAATTAACTTCAAAACGGCTGAACCAATTGGACTCAAATTTTTGTGGGAACCCCATAACCTCATTGAATGTTTATGGCAGGTCGAAATAGAAAAATTAGAAATCCATCAATGCATATGATAGAGAAATCCTCGAAATTTTAAACTTTAAAATTAGAACTTAGAAGAAAAAAATTGCGACTTGAAAAGCGACATATCAATGCTGAAATTGTTTTTATTAAAAAGAGGGTCTTGCCCTGAAAGTGTAGTATGCATAGTCTGTAATCCTATATATTGTAGTATTTATATTCTATGAATAGTGCAAATGAAAAATCCCTGTCTCTTTGTTTACTTCCATTATACTTTCATAGCGGGCCCCCCCCCTCCCTCCACACAAACATATCCGATATCCAGGAAGATTAAACCACGTAAGCTTCATGGCTATACCAAGCACACTTCAGCTGAGTTTCCACAAACGACTTTGTCACAGTTTTTCTCAAGTTCCAGCATTATGTGTGCTATTATAATCAGAATATGTTCAGTTTGACGTTGAAATTTAATTTTCCATGATAAAAGTTTATTTTCTTTGCATTAGAGTTCGGACTTTTATTTACAATGCATGCGATGTGCAAAATTTAGCACGCAAATTTGTGAAAAAATCAAGCTTTTTAAAGAATATACGGTATTAAGATGGAAGAACTGCCATTACTTTTTTTTCTTTTGTTCAACTTANCAGACTGAATTCTAATTTGAAACTGTACATAAATTTAGGGCACGAAATCTTTCCAAAATACTTAAAAACTATAATAACAAGTTTTAGACTTTTATTTAGCCTTTTCAAATTTAAGCATTTTCGGACTTGGAAGCAAATGATCCAAATTTCCTCTGCTGTTTATAGTACTATACTACTATATATTGTGCTGATATACCTGATATTTCTTTTTCTCCAAACTTGCAGGAATATATCTATATTAGTTTACAAACCAACTTTTATTTCTTAGATTTGAAAATCACCTAAACAAGACTAAAAATAAGTTTAAATACAAATAGATGCCCATTTCTTTCGTAAATTCCCCCACATTTTCTTGCGTTTCTATTCCAAAATTGTATTTACACTTTTTGTAAAAACAATGTTATTGGAAGTTTACAATTTATAATTTTGATTTATCAAATCCATCCTTTGACAATTTAAAATATACTTTATGCGAATAACTATCCTGCACTACAGTAAATGCATTTGTTTGAACTAATTTCAGATCTGACACTCGGATGCATTCAATCCTCTATTCACATATTTTAAACTTTAATATTCATCATACCATCCTATAGTAAACAATATGGAGAATAACGATTACAGTGAGAACCAGAAAACTGTGGAATAGGAAGACGATATAAAGGCAATAATTAAGCATTTTTGATATGAAATCATAGTTTGAGTCTAAACCTCGTCTTCCTTTTCAAACGTTTTCTGGTTCTCACTGTATTAGGTTGCAAGAAGGTATTCTTTCTCAGGGGCGCTACCATGGTCGTTTGTGAAGGAGGAGGGCGCTCCTTTAGTTTTCCCTATTTTCTGTATCTTGAGTTCTATCCATTATGTTCTGAGCTGAGCTCACCATTTCTCCCTCTATAGATCCTAGGTTTAGATCCAGGGAGGAGAACAAGAAAATATAAAGACTGACAAATCACCACATTTTCCTATTTTCCAGATATAAATTAACCCATCTTTCCAACCTGCCTTTAATAACAGGAGGAGAACAAACATTTTTTAATCTGGTAGTAATATTCTGCAGGTGTAACTAAAATGAAGATATCAAGCAATTATATCTTAAAGGAATTGGGTCTTTGCCAATTCCCACAAAATTAAGATTTTTTAATCCCTAAATATTTTTAATCCCTATATGTTTTTAATTCCTAAATATTTTTGATCCCGTCTTTAATNACCCAGGTGGAAACCTCCAATTAATTACCCAGGTGGAAACCTCCAATTAATTACCCAGGTGGAAACCTCCAATTAATTAACCAGGTGGAAACACATTTATCATTCATGGATTAACTTTATTTTTATTAATTAAAAAAGTTCAAGTTAAAGGGTTTTATGAGCATTAACTTATGCAATATATGAACATATTTCTGATTTGTCCCTCTAAAAAATCAATATGTTTTTTGCGTTAAAATTTTTTGGATAATTCTTCATCATAAAATAAGTCAATTGAACCCTGATAAGCTCTTTGACCTGTTCCTAAATGTGTTTCAAAATTGTATACAGCATGGAATACTGCTTTTAGAATTCTTTTTAATGTACCTAGAGATACGCATAGGTACTTGATTGAAAGTATTTCACAATGTTTACATGTAAAAACTATGTTAACCAGTAGATGTGTGTCTGTCTATGAGACTATTGAAGCAAGTTCTAAGCCTTGCATTAGATTTCTTTCTAATTTATGTAAAAATGACCTTAACACAGTTCTTGGCAGAAATTAATTTTCTACTGCAAATGATTGTTCTGTAAATCCTTCGGATCTTAGTAAAATGTTAGTTAAGAAACAAATGAAATATTTTGATGTCCCATTGGACTATATGCATGGAAAGTTCCGGTTTTACAAGAACTTTTAAATACAAGAATGAATAATTTATATGTTGAAGGATTCGATGATAACTGAAATGATAAATATGTTATGTAATAAGTAATGATCAATGTTGTCTATTTGTGCATAATTTTGCATATTTTTCTCTTTTCTTTTGGAAACCTGTATTTTCAAAAATTTATTTAAACAAATTTAAACTGCACCATTATGTGTATCTTTGTGTGTGAATAAATCTTTGTAATAATAAAATATTATTTGTATTTCTCATAGTATTGCCGGCCTATACAACGGCATAAATTTTCTTGGCCACATTTAGCTAGGAAAGTAATTGACAACTGCGTGCGTGTGAGCTTGCAACCTTTGGACTGTTGTTGTGGGAGGACTTTGTGAACCTCAGGTTAAAGGA
Source organism: Eurytemora carolleeae (assembly GCF_000591075.1). Taxonomy (NCBI): domain Eukaryota; kingdom Metazoa; phylum Arthropoda; class Copepoda; order Calanoida; family Temoridae; genus Eurytemora; species Eurytemora carolleeae. Next base: position 71,919 of record NW_019396278.1, on the reverse strand, counting down.
TGAGAGTGTTAAAAACATCAAGCTATTTTTCAAATATTAAGATTTGTTGATCAATTTCATTCCTGTTTTGTTTTAGACGTTTTCTATATAACAACGCTCTGTTAGCTAGCTATAGCTGGCCTAACAGCTGGACTGAATTGGTTTAAATGTTTTTGAGGGAACCCATGGATATCCTGGGGGTAACAGAATTTGTTTTTCTAAAAATTTGAAATTTTATTTTTCAAAAATCTAATTTTTTTCTTCTTCAGGCAACCTCAGCTAGAAGAGGCTACCAGTGCTGAGATTTTTTATAAGTTGTATGCAAACGTTGATAAGGAGGTGTAAGGTTAACTTGTAATAAAAAGCTGAGGTTCCTTATTCGTTTAGTGAAACCCCATCCCCTGAAACCATTGTACAATTATTCCTCCAATATTTTGTACAATGGAATCTTGTTGCAATGTATCTTATTGTTTGAATGGTAACTACCAGGTCTTGAAGATAACATACATGAACATGAATAGATCAAGTTTCTTTTCATTACAACACTGGATAAATACAAGGCCATGCACTTGCTCAGAATTTAATGAATTGTAAAGGTCGCTTAACTACCTCCAATTGGTTCAAACCATGAACCACCGATTCAAAGTTAGACATTCCTAAATATTCAGGGACCGAAATTAATGAATTTGAGGTAAGTTGCTGATCTACCTAGTATAGACTTGAAAATAATTCAGTATTAATAAGCCAAGATTGAGTGGAATGACAAAGCATTGTTGCACACACAAACTAAAGTTGATCTAATTACACACAACCTTCGCCTGGGGCAAATTTATTTCCATTTGACTCTTCTCTTCAGATACTTTGTGCTGACTGACTTTGTATCAGGGCAAAAGATGGCTGACAATATTGATTTCTGCTCCGGCAGATCATGCCATTCTAATCATTCTCTAAGTCCCCTTTTTCTCTAGATAAGATAGGGTTCGATACTCTCCGGAGTTTGTTATCAGGCTGCCCATACTCCCGGTTCAATGCACCCCGCGACCAGTTTGGCCTTATAAGTTCTTCACTGTTCTATATTTTAGAGTTGCACACATACTCAGAACTAAATACCCTTGGACTGACTCCAGACTTGTTTGGTTTTATAGATTGCATTTATTATGCATTCACCGGTTTGGGGCAATGAACTTATATCAGCTTATGTACTTGGTGGGTTTACACTAGACGTACCGCCACTGGTTAAAATCCTTAATTTAAAGATTCAAAATTAATGATTCATGAGGATTTGAATCGGCGATTCTAAATATTCAGGATTTGAAGAGGGGGTGTATGGAGCTAAGTGACCTCTCCAATTCATTAAATATGATCACAGGTAACTAGTTGGAGAGTGAATTTGTGATTCAGGATTTAAACATAAACTAAACTAAACTTTATTTCATATTAGTTTCTATGCGCGATATGAACGAATCTATATATGATTTCAAAGTATAACAAATTAAGGTAATTGTTTACGAATCATTCATTGTGAATCATTAATGATAATCAATACATTAAAAGGTTCACTTACAACGTTAACATTTCCAAGGGACTGTAAGCATAATTTCAAGTGACCCTCCATGCAAAGAGATAACAATGCCCGATATACATCGGTACCCTGGAAACCTTCATCTAATAAAAAAATGTGGAAGATACCGTCGTTTTTCTTACTCGAAAAGTGAAACATTGATATAAAATTTATATATCACGGGCAGCCGTAGTACATATGAATTTACGTGCTGGGTCAACCATCCCGGTCCCAGTATTTACTGTACCTAGCTCTATGGACAAGACTAACCGGTGCAACAAGGTTGACGCAGTCAGACATTATGCTTCATACAGGCTGAATTTACTTTTACTAAAGGGGCAGATTTGCGTAATATAAACTTAATCAGACAAAGTTACCGTGCAAATTGCAGGCCATCTCACTTTAAATTACGCTTACAGTCCCTTTAAGTGTCAAGTGGTGAGATGAGATTTATCGCATTCGTCCACAACTACATTGTAAATTTAAAATGAACCAACAGTAAACTCGTTGCTTCAACTTTATGTTTATAACTGTGAACTGCTCAGTGTGGATTGAGGTATTTTAAAGCACAATAAATTGGTGAATATTTTTCGGGAACTTTCAAAATTTTGTTAATTCTTTATAAAAAAAGTTTACTATAGTTTCAGGGAGGAGAGTAAGAAAAACTCTTTTTTTATTTCTAGATTTCTCTTAAATCTACGTGCGGTACTCGCAGTATACACAGTTGGGCTACAGGAAATCAAGACTATTATTCTAAAACAACATATCTCTTCAAAACTAATGAGCTATAAAACCAAATTCTCGTTGGTGGATATTTAAAATATTTGTAGAAATGCTACTGATGGAGAATTTCAGAATTATCGAAAATCATCGTTTTAAGATATGCTTTTCATTTTGCAAGGCCTTTTATGAAAATTCTGATATACAAATTCGTGTTTCGAGGTTTTCATCACTTTTCGAATCTCTTCAAGTTAAAATTTAACCGCAAATCGTATTAATATAATTTGTTTAGGTCGTGCTAACTCTAATATGTTGTGGGTGACCCTGTATCTATTCCCGGATATGGGTTCTGCGGCTTTATTCTGCGGAACTGAAGAGAATAGATAATCCTAGATAATCAGCAAAGCTGGCCTAGTGTATACCGACCTTTTTAGAATACAAATATACAGGGTTAGTAATACAAAGTGATAACCAGAAAACTATAGAATAGGAAGACGACATCAAATCAATACTGAAGTGCATTTGATGGCGTCATACGCAAAGTGTTTTACAAGGAAGTTATAAAATCAATACTCAACAATACTCAACGGCAAAACTGCTGTGTATTGGACTATCATAAACAAGTCTAAAAAGTCGACAATATTCCAGAGTTTTCTGATTATCATTGTAACATTTAGATTCCAACGCATGGCAATCTCAAGCACATAACTTACCGCAGTTACGCTAATTCTATTGGTATAATATTTAATAACACTAGCAAATCTGCTTTATTTATCATTTTTAAAACATTTCTGGGGTTCTAACGTATTCCCCCAATCAACACTAGAGGCAAATCGGTCAAGGGGTTACTGAGTTATGATCAGACATCCAAACATATGTACACCCTAATAGAGATACCTATTCCTTATCTGTAGGTGAATGGTTCAACCCTGTATATTTATAGAAAAATTTCATTCCAAAATTGAATAGATTTATCATAAACTTTGCTGCAGCAATCATTCACATCAGTTATACTATGATCAAAGTTCGATATTTGACCTCTATAGGGATCTCGACAAATATGAAAGTCATGCATTAAAGTTTATAACCGGGTGGACGCTGAAGGTTTATGGATCGTTATTTTACAAAATATGTCGAATTTTTTGTTTTGAAAATGTACCAATTTAAAAAGAAAAACCCGCAAAAATGTGATAAGGCTTTAAAATTGTAAATAATAATGGAGTGGTAAAAGCGCTAGAACTTGTTCTCAAATATCCCGTTTAATATTTTAATGTTAGAATATATACCTTTAGCGTTTTACAATGATGTATTTAGATAAATCAATAAATAAAGGTTATCCTGGTATTTATAAAAAGTGGTGGAGAAGGGCAACCTTTAATAATGGTTTCCAATTACCAATTATACAGGTTATTTTATTTTAAACAAATAGGAAAGGGGGGGGGGGTTTTCGTTCAGACTGAATTCTAATTTGAAACTGTACATAAATTTAGGGCACGAAATCTTTCCAAAATACTTAAAAACTATAATAACAAGTTTTAGACTTTTATTTAGCCTTTTCAAATTTAAGCATTTTCCAATTCGGCATCAAATTTTGTGGGAAGAAACAATTGCTAACTAGACTTTCAATTAAAAAAAATTGATAAAAGTTAAAAAAAGGACACCTCTAAAAGCATGTCCAGTAAAAAATAAATTTTTTATTATCATATTTTTATGTTTATTATGAATATTATCATTATCAAAGGGATAATTGTTAAAATTATCATTATTACCAATATTAAAATCTTTATTAGTGATATTTGTGACATAAAAACAAACCTTCAAAAATTTTAATATTGTCTCAATATTTCTGTTAATATAATTTAGAGGGGAGCTCTCCCTGGGAAGGTAGAGGGGGGGGGATTCACTCCATCAATGAAAAGTTTGTATGTTTGAAAAAGTTTAGACTATATGACTTTCTGTTTCCCGCTGGTTTTCAGGTTTTATGGAGGAAAAGTTTAAGAGAATTGGGAGGAACATCAAGGGGATGGAAGGGGGAGCCAAATGGGAAAAGGGGAGGGGGGAGCACAAAGGTTATGGAAGGGAGCCAAAGGGGGATGAAGGTGGGATTGAGTTCCGATTAAAGATAGAAGAATGATGCACTTTCCTGTAAGCATAAGCTCATCTACAGGTTGCAAAAATGTAAAATTCCGATATCTTTATTTCTTTCTTAGTCAGTTAACATAAAATAATAAATTAGTCAGTAATAATGATAAGATTTAATATAAATTCACTAATAAATATGATTTTATTTTGTTGTCAGAATAATAAAAAGGTCCGTTTTGAAAATTGAATTAATAGCTTGGAAACTTTGGACCATAGATGTACTGGTCATGAAAAATAACGATATTTCGAAATTCCACGGACAACGCCAACCACATCAGGTAAAATCATGATTTGGTTCCAAGCGCGGAGTATGACTATAGTAATGTAATATAATAACAAAAAATATAATTTAAAAACATATTTAAGTTACAAAATATATAAATTACAAAAGATAGAATTACAAAATTTATAAATGGAAAAAATGACTAAAAGTTTGTTCATTTGAACATTTTCTTGAAATAATATATACATTTGAACTATTTTTTGGTCCAGTTGAACTATTTTTATGTTCATTTGAACAAGAAATTGTATTATTTACACGCGCTGTAGTTAGGACAGGCTAGAGGACCGAGCGCTGCAGCTAAAATATCAAATGAACATAAAAATAAATCAACTGAACCAAAATTGAAATATTTTCTGGCTCATTTGAACTATTTTTGTTACTCATATCATATGTAATTCTATGTTTTGTTATCATGTATCTTATGCTACTTAACCACGCCAGGCACTCCCAATAGAATTTTTTTTTTAATCTAATATTGAATTCTGTTTCCTGACAAGCTCCTCTGAAATTTGATGTAATAGCCTAAAAATATAGATTTTTAATTCCAAGAATTATCTTAATCACAAGGTCTCCCTCTCTCTGGAATAGAACTTTACTAAAAATGTCAGATTGCATGATTTAACAATGGTAAAATCTAGAACAGATTTCATGGATTTCTCCGCCATTAATTATTCATCCTCGATATTTGAGAGATGAAGCCACGCAGTCTACTGAAATCAGGGTATTTAGGGACCCACAGAACATAATTAAGAAGTATTTAAGGCCCCACAGTAAAAAATCGGCAAAATTAGAATACCACACCACTACTTTGATTATGGTCCTCTTATAGTTATATTAAGATGTACAGCCAATTATCAAAAAAGTAGATGTTAGTTCCATTGAAAATATATTTCGGTCTGGGTTGACCCTCGTCAGTTCTAACGATATAATAACCATCAAAATCGATAAAAAAAAAATTNTGGCACCAACAGTCATGTTCATCCTTTAAACCACAATAAAATGGAGAACTATGTTCTAGAGTAAACTTGATTGTAGGATGAATTTTATTGATGTCATCCAGGAATTGATATAATTTCTCAATAGAATCTGTCCAGATTCCAAAACAATCATCCAGAAATCTTTTCCAGGTCTTCAGGAGGCACTCATCAGTTATTTTGTATGTATTTGCAAGTTTCACAATTTGATCATCAAGCTTGGCCATAAAAATGTTTGCATAGGAAGGGGCTGGATGTATTCCCATTTCTGTTCCTATCAATTGTTTGTACAGTTTACCACCAAATTCAAATATGTTATTTTTCAAACAAATGTTTAGCAGCTCAATCCAAAGTGACGTAGGTACAGATTTATCAGTTCTGTTTTAAGAGCTTCTCTACAGAATTCTAGACCATCATCCTGAGGTATATTTGTGTACAATCCTGTAACATCTACAGAGAATAGAATAGAATTATCTTTGTTAATTTCTTCAATACATCTCAAAAAATCTGGAGTATCCCGAAGATAAGATGGGTGTAAGTTGGAAAAGGGGTTTTAGAAAACTGTACTCAAATAAACTTATATTCTCTGTGTAACTTCCTGAGCCACTGATAATAGGCCTACTTGGTGGAGTATCTCCTGGAATGTGAGTTTTATGTACTTTGAACAGCTGATAAAACTTTGCTGGATTCTTGTCATCAGCCAGCATAGCTTTAAGTTCTTCAGTTGTGATGAAATTCTTATCAGCTGCAGTATCTAAAACATACTTTATCTGTTTCTTTGTTTCTTCAACTTCCTTCTCTTCAACTTGTACATAGTATGGATTTCGTGTTCCATTCTCTTGCAGTTGTTGGTTAGAAAGTTCGTCCAGACAGGATTCCATATAACTCTGAAACTTCAGAATTATGATTCCTGCACCCTTAATGATGTTTCAAATAGGATACGTTTCTTTTAATGATGTCGGAGACTTTTCTATTTCTTCGATCTCTGCTAGATACCATATTCAAAATTTTAATTATTTTAGCTACTTTACAGGGAACTTAAAAGAATTTTACTTTACCAAGGGCACCCAAGACTAAAATTGCATACAGAGTCCGCGGTTAAGCAACATTTTAAATTTCCCGTAAAAGAAGTTTTATCGTCTTTTGAGATGAAAATGCTCGTTTTTTTCTACGAAATCGTCTCATAGCGAGTTGTTATTCTATTTATGTTGGGGGAGTTTTAGGTCGGTAATGTTGGTCAAAAAGCAGAAACAATATTATCAGGTTGCCAACATATAGTGAAAGATAATATTTCAAGTTAAATAAATTCTACTAATTATCATATGTTTTAACAATCAAGTTGAATTTATATTCTGTACTATGAATACTATTATAATAAATAAATAATGACTAAGTCTCAGTCCTGCAGGTGGACAGAATCGGTTCGAACAATACATCCCGATCAACACTTCTGTTCTCGGCAGCTCCCGGTTCTTCATGGCTCACAGCTAGCTCATCAAAATAAAATCCAAAAATCATAACTGATTATTTCCAGACTCTTTCCTCAATGTCTCATATATGGAATATTTAATCTGAGTAAAAAAACTAACTTTAAACATAACAAAAAATAATAAAATTTTTCGTAAAAATTAAATTAGAAATGAGCCAGTGTTTTGCTATGAAACACCTGGAAACTCAGTATTAATCAAATTTACAATTGTTTCCAGATGAACCAGATGAACGAGATAGACCAGATGACCTATACAAATTAGATTAGTTTGTTTGATCTGAAAAGTTCCGAAAAGTAGTAGAAAACTATATTTCAAACGCTGGGTTTAACAGATCAGAAGTCAAAGTCTGAAAAATCTAAGGTTTACATCATCAGGCTGCTAAAATATATTTATGAAAAAAATAGTGTTTGTTGCGAGTTATCAGTTCATTTGCTAGATATCTATCTAGAAGTAAACCTGGAAGGCTGGATCTATCTAGAAGTAAACCTGGAAGGCTGGATCTATCTAGAAGTAACCCTGGAAGGCTGGATCTATCTAGAAGTAAACCTGGAAGGCTGGATCTATCTAGAAGTAAACCTGGAAGGCTGGATCTATCTAGAAGTAAACCTGGAAGGTTGGATCTATCTAGAAGTAAACCTGGAAGGCTGGATCTATCTAGAAAGAAATTCATTTCCTGTATTCAAAGTATTTCATTTCCAGAATAAATGTTATTTTTAGGAAATATCTTTTATATTAAAAATATCTTTGACATATTTTATTTAGAAAACATTCTGAAGCTTTACGTAAGAAATATATTAAATGCTATATTTTAATTTGTAAACGGTTAATAATGATATTTTTCCCCAAGATTCCATAGATCAAGAATATTTAACGTTTTAGACAATATTAGACCATTCCATTCCATTCCATTGGATCTTTTAAAACAATAAAAAATAGACACATATTTTGGAAGTTATTTTTAAACAAGCTAATTTAATATTGAAATCCTGCTTTTTTTCAGAATAAAAAAAAATAGATAATGTTTAATAAAATATTAAATATTTATAAACATACTTTATACAATCACAAATAATCAATTTAACAAATGCAAACAATAACATTAAGAAAACCTAACAAAAGTGAATCCAAAAATCTTAATTTGTTTACAAATTTGTTTACAAACAAATATTTTCAAACATTCTAAATGTTTAAGCTTCAATTTTACTAGATCTCTATGTGGACATCTGGTCTGGAGTAGATAGTTTACTAGATCTCTTTATGGATAGCTTGTATAGAGTAGATGGGTTACTAGATCTCTATGAGGATAGCTGGTCTTGAGTAGTTGGGTTACTAGATCTCTCCATGAGGATAGGTGGTCTAAAGGAGATGGGTTTCTAGATCTCTATGTGGATAGCTGGTCTTGAGTAGTTGGGTTTAGTAGCTATGAGGATTGCTGGTCTAGAGTAGATGGGTTACTAGCTATGAGGATAGCTGGTCTAGAGTAGTTGGGTTACTAGCTTAGATGATAGCTGGTCTAAATGAGATGGGTTACTTGATCTCTATGAGGATAGCCTAGAGGAGATGGGTTACTAGATTTCTATGAGAATAGCTGGTCTAGAGTAGTTGGGTTACTAAATCTCTCTATGAGGATAGCTAGTCTAGAGTAGTTGGGTTACATCTCTCTATGAGGATAGCTAGTCTAGAGTAGTTGGGTTACTTGATCTCTATGAGGATAGCCTAGAGGAGATGGGTTACTAGATCACTTTGAGGATAGCTGGTCTAGAGGAGATGGGTTACTAGATCACTTTGAGGGTAGCTGGTCTATAGGAGATGGGTAACTAGATCACTTTAAGGATAGCTGGTCTAGAGGAGATGGGTTACTAGATCTCTATGAGGATAGCCTAGAGGAGATGGGTTACTAGATCACTTTAAGGATAGCTGGTCTAGAGGAGATGGGTTACTAGATCTCTATGAGGATAGCTGGACTGTGTTCCTTTCTTCCCAACAGTGAAAGAAGCTAACGCACATGCTTTCCGTACAACCTTAATATAGTTCATGTACAGTACAAGGAAATAAATTTCTGACTTTGCACAATTTAAAAAATGTTTGTTCAGAGGAAGAAAGTTCCAAACCTTTGTTTAGATCAAAACTGGCACTTAGGATTAAGCTTCAACCTTGAACACGGTTTGGAATTCCTATAATCTTCAGAAAAAAGTATAATTTTTTGACGCTTCACCCCGTAAAGATGTATTTTTACATAAATCCTAGCATACAATTCCTCCATCAACATAAGCATTTAGCTCAATGTCATTTGTCTTCCCTTGTGCAAGTGCATTTAAAATAGATTTTTCAAATACTAACAATAAACAATTGAGAACGTTTCAAACGGAAATCTAAAAATGTTTGACATTTCTAATTCATAGCCTGACATTTAAGATTCTGAGTTCTTTGTAAATATTAAAAGATAAAAAATTGTTTATTTACCGTGTAAATATAATGTCACACACACAGAGAATTTGATAACTGTTATTATAAATATTTCAACTTATTATGTTTATTGTTCAATGGTAAGTTACTTTTCAAATTTCAAGAATGTTCAAATTTCCTTTAAGGATATTTAAAGAAGACACATACTTTTGCAGGAATTTCAAAATTATACCTTAGCATTGAACCAGCCAAGTTCATCTTTACTATTGAACATTTATTTTCACATCCAAAGTATTAACACTTTATTTTAAGTGACACTTCATTTATTGAATTGTCCGATTCACAATAGTACTCTTTAAACCTGATCAAGGATGTCAGGATTATTCTTATCAATTTACAAACACAATTGTAATTGTTGAACAATTGGTTTGATATTGCGCATTTTTGCTGCAGGAAAACATAGCTGAATACGCACAATTAAAAAGTTTGTAAACTGGAAAAACTACATTATCTTCCACATTATTGATCAGATAAAGATTTCAAGGAAACCGTTGTGAATCAGGCATTGGCATTTTTACATAGAGGGTCACTTAACATTACGCCTACAGTCCCTTCGATAACATTCCAGTTGCGAAAAATAAGAGAAAAAAGAATAAACATTTTACCTCTGGAAGATCAGGGTTATATATATTCTGAAGAAGAAAATAAACTAGACTTCCAACAAAAGCATCACCAGCACCAGTTGTATCTACTACCTCATCAACCTTAAAGGGATTGTTACTACTACCTCATCAACCTTAAAGGGATTGTTACTACTACCTCATCAACCTTAAAGGGATTGTATCTACCACCTCATCAACTTTGAAGGGATTGTATCTACCACCTCATCTACTTTAAAGGGATTGCATCTACTACCTCATCAACCTTAAAGGGATTGTATCTACTACCTCATCAACCTTAAAGGGATTGTATCTACTACCTCATCAACCTTAAAGGGATTAATTCATAGCAGTGTCCTTAAAAAATTCTTTAAATGAAAATAGTTCTAAGGCCTAATTTAAAGAATTTGAGCCCCAGCGTAAATTTGAGACGCGGCTCAACTATGGTTTGTCGGGGTCCACTTAAAAGTGTCTTCAATGTTGCAAGATTTAAGCTGGCGCTCAATTGAAACCTTTTTATGAGGATTAGAGACGCGGCTCAAATTCATAAAATTCAGACTCCGAATATTTATAATATTTGAGTATCTTAATCTTTTTTGGTTCCAGGTTTGCTAGAGCTACAAACTGTTAATTTTTTTTGTTGATTTTAATTTCGAACTTTTTTCCAAGTCTTCTACTTTACATAATCTTCTTCATAATAATTCTCCTTTAGAATTTTAATTTATGTACAGTTATATTTGTTTTACTCAACACAACACCTGGTTGTTTAAACACTCAACATCTTGTTTAAATACTTAAAGGGACTGTTCACGTAATTTAAAATGGTTCCTTGAAATCTTTATCTGATAAATATTGTGGAAGATATTGTCGTAATTCTGTTATTTTACATATGTTTTCCTGCTGCACAAATGTACCAGTCAATTTTCTAGAGAAATCACATTGGAAAATACGCAGTTTTCAAAATACTGAACATGGAAAACGAATTCATACTTGATCAGATTAAGCATTGCCATCTTTACATGGAGGGTCACTTGAAATTACACTGACAGTCCCTTTAATCAAATTGTAATTGCATATTTTTTTGTTATTTTGTACCTTCGGTGCAGGGATAAGAAGTGGATCCCTTTTCTCTTGAAGTAAAACAGCCCCCTCACTACCCAGTGTTACAATTATATTCTTGCATCCTATCTCCTGAATCATAAAATAGAATAAATAATTAAACTGTGTCATCACGTTTAGTTTAACTATAACTAAGAATTAACATCTCACTACCCAGTGTTACAATTATATTCTTGCATCCTATCTCCTGAATCATAAAATAGAATAAATAATTAAACTGTGTCATCACGTTTAGTTTAAATATTTAACTACAACTAAGAATTAACATCTTTCGTCTCTTTTTCTTTAAAAAATCTGGTCATTTACTCTAAGACAAATTTAAGTCAAGTGAAATTTAAATTTAAATTTGGGTTTCTCATTAATCCCTACGGGGTTTAAAGTTCCATTGGTTTGTTTGAGACTAAATGCTTGATTTATGCTTGTACAATAACATAATCTTGTTTAAATATTTTTGAATTATATTAAAAATTTAATTATTTATATTCATATTCAGATAAATATTATATTATACCTTGAGTTTTGCAGTCGTCACCTGCCATTTGCCTAAAATAAAAAACAAATTTTTCTTACCAAAACCTAATTTACGACTGTCAATCATACGGAGATCTTGGGATAATTTGAATATTTATAGAAGATAAAAATAATGTATGTGATTTCATTAAATTTAAAAAAAAATTAAATTGAAAAATTATTTTCAGGCTTATGTGTTTGTATAATTTAAAGAGTTGAAGGTCCTTAAAGTTTAAAGTTTAAAGTTTAAAGTTTAAAGTTTAAAGTTTAAGGGGACCCTCCATTAAAATAGTTGTTTATCCGATTAACAACTCCACCCTGAAAAGCTTTGTATCAATTATGAATTAGATATCCATGTTTTGATTTTGAAAAAATGATTACTTTCATTTTTGGTTGCTCGACAAAAGCGACTTTTGCATTTCTTGCTTCAGAAACAGTAAAGAAATCATCAGAATTAAAAACGTGTGAATCTAGCATGCCCTTTTTTTATGAAGGGTTATTTCAAATTTCAATGACAGTCCCTTTATATAGAAAACTTAAACAGTTATTAAAAATTTCTCTCTACAATTTTATTCTTTTTTCATATTTACTAGAAATATTATCTTCATCAAAAGACTCGGGTTGTTAGTTGTTACCTGTAATCCCAGAGATGATTTCAGCTTCAGTTTGATTCAGAACAAGGATATCTGTATTCTCCAGGATCTCAGGAGCAAGATCAGCACGAGCAGGAGCAGCATTCAATACAGTACGAACACCATGCTTCTGTCCTAATAATAAAAAAATCCTTTTCAAGCTTGATCTCTGCATCTTTCATGCTTTATCTGTACATTTTTCATTTACACGCTTTATTTCTATATTTTTACCTTACACTTTATCTCTACGTTATTTCCTTTCAAGTATTATCCCTACATTTTCCCTTTTCATTCTTCAATTCTACATTTTTTATATCAAGCTTTAACTGCGCATTTTGTACACTTTAACCCTACACTTTCCCTTTCACGCTTTATTCCTACATTTTTCTCTTCCATGCTTTATCTGTACATTTTTTCTTTCAAGCTTTATCTGTATATTTTCCCCTTTCATGCTTCGTTTCTACATTTTTTTCGTGCTTTAACTGTACATTTTTTACACTTTATCTCTACCCTTTGACACAGTTTTATATCGATTTCTCGAGACTGGAAAATCAGATATAACTCTTATGGGACTCTATCCACTCCTGAAGTTCTTAAGTTTCAGCCTATACCCCCTTTTCTTTTATTCTTTACAATCCCTTTAATAATATCTTTTATTTATTATTTTGGAGTAACTAATTTATTTGGAAGATGGGGGCAATCTAGATTTTTTACATTTTTGTAAATTTAGAAAATGTAATTGTCTGTGGAGTCATGCGTACCTAGTTTTAGAGCAGTTAGAACAACCTCAGGTTTAATCTCCAAAACTGTTGAAAGAACAGAACATCCTAGACACACGGAAAATTTTTACAATGGAAGAATCATTCTAAATTCAAGGATAACTAAAAAAAAACAGCCTTTCTATGCCTTGTAAGCTACACAGACAAAGCGTGTGGTTATAATATGATAGAGGGCAGATAGGTTATATTATTGAATTCTCAAATATTTCTTTTAGGAAGCGTAAAAAGTTTTAATATTTGAAAAGTATTTGGAATCGCAGAGGAAAACCTGCTATATAGTGTAAAATGTAAATGCATAAATTTTGTACATAAAAAAAAGAACAACTTTGAATTTCTAATAAGCAACAAAGTCCAAAGTGATTCCAAAGATTCAACCTCTTTTTGAACTGAGAAAGAGTTCAGAAAAAAAAAAATCCCTTTCTATTTTTGTCAGTAATGTAACAAATTACATAATTTATAAACCATGCAGTACAGATTTATCTTGCATTTGGGATTTCATGCATAGTGTACAATGTTAGGAACATCAGGAACAGGGGTATATCCCCCCCCCTGAGAGGAGAGATGGGATTTTTAATACTCTGGGGAAAAAAGAAAGATTGGGACATGTTTTTAATACCTTTTTTTGATCATGTTTTACCCATATTCAGAGACAAAAACATAAACAAAGTTTCGCGCAAACGTATCTACCATCTGGGGGAATATATTCTCATCCTTGAACAAGATTTGAAACTTTTTTTGTTTTACTTTTACAAAATTCTTTGAGCATTGTACTTATATATATTCTGACCTTTTATAGTTTCCTCTGCATCAAAAACATCCTGTGTATCAATTCTTTAATATTTCTCTTACCATTCTTTCGATAAAATAGAAAAAATAAAACTAATAATATGAAAATAAAATATCAAATAATTCGGGAAAGAATAGAAGAACATCTTAAATCTTGTCTTAAAAAAATATTCTAGTTTTTGAAAGCTAACGAACTGAACAGTCGCCACAAACTCTAATTTTCTTATCCCTGTATCTCTGCAACCTGGTTGTGGAAACCTTTGATTATTTTTTATAGCATTATAATCATAATACTAAATCTGAAAAGTCTACGAAACCAGGTTTTAATATTGAAGAACTAAAATTATTAAAAGAAAAATAGAGGCCTGAAGTGTTCAATTAGAACCTGGTTCTTCAATTTAATAAAAATAATATTAAGATTTCCTGCGGAGTTAGAAGATTGTTTGCTCCTGGTACAATCACGATTTTATTCTCGCCTAAATATATTTAAAATAAATCCAGGCATAGGGATATATTTGATAAATCACAACCCCCTCTCTACCCTTTAAAAATCGGGGGGTTTTTTCCTGCAGATACTATGTATGGAGGTGTTTCGCTGAATTAGGAAAATAATTATGTTCAAATAGATGCTAGTACAATAGATGGCAACGTATAATTTGTACACTCTCAGTACAGCTGTCAAAGAAAATATTAATCTGAATGAATGAGTAAAATCTGAATTAATTTAATCACCAAAGAAACATTAAGAACAAGAATTGGTTGTTAATTCAAAATTCGGTGATGGTGATGGATGTTGTTAATTCATTACCAATTTCAACTTTTGATAAAGTTAAATAAAAAGAACAATAATATTAAAGGGATTGTTCACCTATTTCAAAATATTCATAAAATTCCCCTTTTTTCAGATTAGTGAAATAAATGTGTGTTACTAAAAGTATTTTTAAATATGTTATATCTTTCACATTATTTACAAAGGTTTTAAAGGTACCGTTGGTAATCGGGCATTCCCATCTTTGCATGAAGGGTTACTTAAAATTACACTTTAAATCCCTTTAAATATTATTATATCTTGTCCCCCACCTGTACTTGACTCAACCTGTATAGTGGCAATCCCTGTAGTAACATTTTTCTCCGTCAACACCCACCTAGAGAGGAGAAAAATTATGCTTCCAATTTGTTCCGAATCAATTTGGCTCCGTAAAGGCTTTTACGAAACATTTCCTGAATCTGTTAAAAATGTTAAGCCATTTAAAACTTTTGGAAATGAACGGCAGATCCCGACTTAACCAAATTTCAAATAAATCTTCACCCTTTGAGCTACTCAGAGACAGGTTGACATGCTAAAAAATGTTTACGGGACGATTATTCCAAATGAAAGTTATCGCGAATAGTCGTCACGTCAACTTTTTTCAATTTCCGCCGTCAATGTTTCTTTACAGCTTCAGGAATAGTTCCGTTAGGCCTTTACGGAACCAAATTGACCCAGAAAAAATGGAAACCGTAGGAGTTTTACTTCAATTTTTTATTAATTCTGGTTTTTTGTTGTTAAAAGACCTACAATATCCATTATGCATAAATCATCGATATATTTCTAATTTTCAAAAAAAATGGTCAAAAACTTAAAAAGCAAAACCTTACTTGTAAAATTGTAATTTCAAGTGATCCCTTATTTTAAAAGGATTCACAATGGTATCCTTTAAACATTAACCACAATCGAAAATAATAAATTTTTCTAAGGTAACAACATTGATATCTTATTCATACTTGTTCATACAAAGCTTTTAATTTTTAATGGTACAATTGTGAATCAAATAAAGATTCACTTATTACAGTTTAAGTTTGAAAAAAATTGTTGTAATTCCACATATTGTCCATTAATAGAAGAAAACTGAAGGTTTTGAATAGTATATGAGAGGGGAGAAAGCTGTTAATTTGATCAATCTGTAATCTTTTCAATCTTTTCAACAGAAAAAATCCAATTTTAGAAAATATTTTAGCCAATCCATCATTTTACATGGGCCTGAACAGTTTACACCTTCCAGGTTCTCACTTTAAACAACTTCAAACTTTTTAAATTCAGATTTNCCCCTCTAGATCAGTAAAATCTATGGTTTCCAGGAGTTTTAAGGCCCCAACTCCCCCAAAGGGTTCTGACCCGGTGTCAAGCATTATAGAAATCCAATGTATTGAAATCGCTAGGTATAGAAACAAGGCGTATTTTCCGGGAGAATATTTTTTTATATTTTTGAGAAATTAAATGTTTTTGTAAAACATTGTAGCTTATCATTATCATTATCATTATCAATATTTCTAACATACCCTAGACACTTTAAAACTAACTAGATAAATATGTACATGTGTACAGCTCTCTATTGTGTTTAAGGTCCCCCCAGATTTTATTATGTACTAACAACATAAATGAATGAGTATATGGTTACATAAAATTAAGTGTTGCTATTAAAAAAAACTATTTTATGAAAATGATATGTACAGTTTTTTTTTACAAAACAAAAATTTCTCAAAAATATAAAAAAAAATTCTCCAGTAATGATAATATGATTTCATAAAATTCCGTGTTACAATTTAAATAAAAGGATTTTATGAAAATTATATCTACTTTACACTGATTATTTAATTTCTCAAAAATCTAAAAAATGTTCTCGCGGAAAATACGCCTTGTTGCTATACCTAGCGATTTCTATAATGTTTGACGCCTTCTGACCCGTCCACTGGAAAGAAAAAATTAAAGCCCCTGGGTCATTCTTTATCAAGTCAGCCACCCTATGTCATGGATTTAAATTTAGCACACAACTAGCATATCATGAGAAAGCGCCAAATCCAAAATTTCAGGCTCTTGTGACCTCTGGTTACTGAGTTATAACGCCGTCTTTTAAAGACTTACTAAATAAAAAACTTCTTATTAACTTTTTTTTTACTAATTGCATTTGCTCAGAAGTTGTATTTGTATTTTTGACCTT
Organism: Eurytemora carolleeae; assembly: GCF_000591075.1. Lineage (NCBI taxonomy): Eukaryota > Metazoa > Arthropoda > Copepoda > Calanoida > Temoridae > Eurytemora > Eurytemora carolleeae. Next base: position 54,901 of record NW_019396278.1, on the reverse strand, counting down.
GATTTTTCTATGAGGATATCCTCCAGTTTTCACAATTTTTTTTAGAGATTCCTTTTAGTATATTTCATGATGTGAAGTTTAATTTTTGGGATTTACTTAATGTTGGAGCTAGAGCATTTTACCATTAATTTTGGGATATTTTTTGAAAATTTGCTTTGTCAAAGACAACTTTTCTAACAAGAAGGACAACTTTCCTAACAAGAAGGACAACTTTCCTAAGAGTAAAAACGACTATGGTAGAATATTTTTAAAAAGAATTAACTTCAAAAAATGAAACTCTGCAAAATCATAAAATATATTGTAGGGAATTATAAAAAAAATCGAGATCAAAAATTATAAACACAATTTCTGCACGTAAAAAAAAATTAAAAAATTATAAGAAAATTTTTCATTTTGTAAGTACAACTATTGCCTAGCCTCTGAGAGCTTATGAGCAGTCTGTGCATATCTAGTCTGTGTCTAGAACCGTTCCTTCCTTTTATAAGAATGTTAACCACCATACTTCATGCAGTATATCGTGTACCGTTGTTAACATTGGCTGCAATCTTCCTTATAGAGATATGAATTAGAAATAAACTGCCTTTTTATATCAGATATGCTTATGAAGTAGAAACACAGTGTAGAGTTGGACATCCTTAGTAAATGACCTTAACTTCTCCGACAGTATTGTACCTTATATCCACACCTTCAGCTTCCAGATGTTGTTTATAAACTCTCCCATGCTCATCATCTCCAACCTAATCAGATATAATGGTTTGTATATAGATGAAATAGAATTTTAAAAATATATGTTAGTGTAATTGTTGATCATCATGGAAATGTTAACTTAAGGAATTGAGTCTTTGCCACAAGCTACAATTTTATAATCATTATATCTTTGTAACCTGAGGGTGTAAACCTTTGATATTTCAAACCTAGATTATTTGATGCAACAGAATTCATAGCTTGAAATATCAAAGGTCTATCCCATCGGGTTACAAAAATATAGGCATTAAAAAATCAGAGTTTGTGGCAAAAATTTAGTTCCTTTGCTGCAGCTGACTGCTCGCATTAAATTTATCGGGTTGGTGAAATTTCGATTTTCTTTTTAATCAGGAACTTTCAGAAACCAAGAAAAAGAATTATACAAGAAAGTATTTTTGTACCTTTTTTTCTTCACTTTTTTTATTTTATAATCAACATGGCAGAGGTAATTTCATGACTTATTTATAAATTCATTGATTTTCCTCTAGCAATCATTTATTTTAAACAAAAGTTTTTATACTTTAAAATATTTCAAGAAAAAAGCATCCCGTAAGTTCGTTTTCTAACCACGGTAAACTAGATGTTCTTGTTAAAAGTGAATCTTATGTTTATAACCAATTTTCACCTATTAGATGTAGATTCAATACATTTTGTATTTTAAATATTTCCACATTTCTCTTACGGTATTTTTTACGGATTTTAAATATGAGATCAAAATATGACATGATGTACTTCGTTGTAGTTAGTTTGACGTGAATCTCATGTTCTTTAATTTGGCAAATATTTTAATAGTTAAACATCGCTTACCTTCCCAACTAATGATGCTTGAGCTCCCAATCTTGCTGCCATAACACATGGGTTCGCACCTTTACCTTGAACAGACAAATTTTAAATAAAAAATATCAAGTAAGAGATTTTTGCAAATTTATATGGTTTTCTATTAGAGCTTCAAAACATTTTTCTTTTACGCAATTGCTATTGAATAATAAGAGTTATGATTGAAAAATTGTATTATTTGCAATCTAACGTGAAAGGAGTCTTTGCCACAAACTTAAATTTTCTAATCCAAATATATTTGAAACCTGATGGTGTAAACCTTAGATATTTAAAACTTAGACTATAGACCTACTTTCATATTTCGTCAACCTACTTTTATATTTCGTCAACTTACTTTCAAATTTAGTCAACCTACTTTTATATTTTGTCAAACTACTTTTACATTTCGAGAAACCTACTTTCACAAATCGTCAACCTACTTTTAAATTTCGTCAACTTACATTTACATTTCGTCAACCTACTTTAAGATTTTTTCAACCTACTCTTACATTTCGTCAACCTACTTTTACATTTCGTCAACCTACTTTTACATTTCGTCAACCTACTTTTACATTTCGTCAACCTACTTTTAGTCCTGGCTTTTTAAAATTGTTCCCGGAGATGTTAAGAGTTTAAGTTTTAATTATCATAGGTTTACACTATCAGGTTGCATAGGTTTACACTATCAGGTTGCATAGGTTTACACTATCAGGTTGCATAGGTTTACACTATCAGGTTGCATAGGTTTAAACTATCAGGTTGCATAGGTTTACACTATCAGGTTGCATAGGTTTACACTATCAGGTTGCATAGGTTTACACTATCAGGTTGCATAGGTAGGAGGATTACATCGAAAGAATTCATCAAATGTCGTATTCTTCACTTTCTGATAATGGAATGTTGCAGATATTTAGTTTTTTAAATTAAATGATTATATGGAACTCTTTAAAATTGTTTCCGCATATCCATGGCTATTTATTTATTTTCGCAAATATTGAAATTTACGTAGTATAGTATAAAACTCATTGAAAAATTGTCAAGACGACATTTGATAAATTCTTCCGATGTATTCGTTATTAAGGGTTTCACTGTAGAAAATTTGAGTTTTTTGGCAGGCAATTCAATTTATCAAATAAAACAAATACTGCCGAAATCTTAATTCTGCATAACTCCGGTAGTATTGAAAGCACAGAAATGGAGGAACACATTTTGGAAATTCAGGACTAGGGTTTGTATTTTGTGATTATTAACTCTAGAATCATACTTCTAAAATTAGGTTAATGAATCAAATGCGCGTAATTATTTCGACGATCAAAGAGGATCTTCGATTCGTCCTCCTACGTGGGACACTCTGTATATTATCCGACTCACCTCCAAACCCTGTGAAGAATTCTGAACCAAAAACTGTTTCTCCTCCTTTCGGAAATCTATCACTAAACATGGAATTAAGATTTTAAAACAATTCTACAAGCTTTGTCCTTAGATGAAAATATCAAGGCAAAGTTTGATTATTTAAAGAATCCACAACCCGTACTTTGTACATTTAAATAGTAACTTGTACAATTAAGCATTTTAGATAATTTGAAATATAAATATTATCAATTGCATCAGAAGCATATTTATAGCAAAATTATGTCACAGGAAAAAAACCTTGCAGTTTGAATATTTTTGAGGAGAATCCCCGTAATTCATTAGATATTTCTGAATTTGATTTTGTCTACGGTTCTTTCCATTTAACTTAACCAATGCATAATGTATTAATATTTGTTAAACAATACAAATTATATTTTAAATCAATTTGATCGCATTTAAATTATTTCACTTTGAATTTTTAATTTCTAAAATGTTTACCTTATTGTGACAAGATCCATAAAAACAGAGCCAACAAAAACAGCTTTTCCTGGAATAAATTCAACTTATTATTGTTACAAAAATAAAATTAATTAAGATAGACTGGGCTAAACTCTGGTATAAAGTTCAATGTATGAAGAATAAACGAGTGGTTAGATGTATGATTGGGAAACATCCGACAAAAAAGCCAGGAGGGTGGGAGAATTGTAAAGTCCACTACGAGAAATATTAGTATATTTTAACTTTTTCAAACATCGTGCCATTTTCTCTTTTTTCCGATTCAGATTTCGTGAGTTTTCCTTAAACTTTAAGTCACAGCATTCCAGGGGTGTATATAAGGATTTTTTAGGGGGAGTGGGGTAAGTTTGAACGTTTTGCGCGCGAAGCGCGGCGATGTTTTTTACCCCCCCCATTGACCATGTACAACCCCATTCATGATGTACATCAAATTATGGGTTTTAGCTGGGTTTGATTTCAATTTCCTAATTATTTTTGGGATTAACAAACTCTTATCAAATAAAAGGCTTCCTTTACCACCTTTCAACTTCCACTTTTCTTAATTTCTACCCTAAAGGTTGTCCACTATAAATTGAGACTTTTTAAATAGCTTATAAAATAGCAAATCTTGGAAAGTTCTATATCAAAAACTACCATGCCAATTATAATTCATATTTTCCCCTGAAAGTTAAGGGCCTTACTGGAAAAAATATTTTTATAAATTCACAGAGGCTGCCTTTGGAGCTAGTGTTTCTCATGAAAGTCATAAGTCAAAATCCAATCGCCCAGCGTAAATCTAAAACTGAGTTCGTAAGAGTGTGTTTCCTAAAGTCTCAAATTATAGACACCTTTACGACATANAAATTTTTTTTTGCAAACATTTTTACTATAAAACTGGATTTTGCGATAAAAAATTCAATTTTCGCAAATTTGCAAATTTTTTTGCAGATTCTAAAAGTAGAGCACAAGAGCTTTCTAATGATGTATCATTTGTCATATTTGGACATAACACATGGGATTTGGGGGGGGGGGTCAAATTGACCCACCCCCAGCATATCCTGGTTTTCAAGTACCCCAGCAGGGATAGGGTTAATTTAAAGGAATTTGAATTGATTAATTTAGGCGTAGTAGCGTAATAAAACGTAGTAGATTCATTAAACACAGGGTTAGCCTATAATGTCGAAAACATCTACACATAACTACACAGGGTGCCCCACATCATATAAAATCGTTTTTAGCTATTAATTGCAATCTTTGGGACAAATCAGAAGATTTAAAAAGATTTCGAATTATTAAAAAATTGTAAAGGGCTAAATAAAAAATTGCATGCATAAAACAGTATTTTTTTCTAGTATTATGTGCGTAATTTGGCTCTGAAGCTTGGTGATAATTAAATATGATATATAGGACGCTCTGTGTATTTTTCACAAATTTGCTGCTTACACTGTATTATCAGCTGTGACCACAACCCAGACCTAGAGGTTACTGGGTACGTCTGGTCTAGCTAGATCCAATAACTGGTTTTATAGCAGGCCCGAGGGGTTATTGTGTATTTATTGTTAGATAAGTTTAGTCAAGGAGAAATTAATACAAGGAGGGGGCAATAGGGTTTCCGTGCACTTTGCTGTGACGTTTTTGGAGTGCTGGAGAACTAGTTTTTGCGTAACAACAATAATAAAGATTGTAAACAATAACACAAATGATAAATTGACATCTGTCATCTCTGGCGTATTTATAAAGGGGGGGGGCGGATAGCCTTTAATTTGATTCTTCTCATTCTTCAGCAGTCCAAAAACGTCACAGCAAAGTGTACGGAAACCCTATTGCCTCCTCCTTCTATTCAATTCTCCTTGAGTTTTAAAAAACCTAGATATTTTAACTTCTATCCCTTGCACATGTAAAATTCATGTAATGATATTTCGCAATATCATTTTAATTTAAAGGATTCTATAAAAATATCTTTATTTAAATTTGTTGTTCCAAACCAAAATACAGTTTACATCAGCATTACAATATCAGATTTCAAAAAACATAACTAACTTCGGTGATCCGGTGATGGACCAAACCTCTGTAGAGTAAAAAAAGTAGATGTTAGTTCCACATTTATTGAAAATATATTTCGGTCTGGGTTGACCCTCGTCAGTTCTAACGATCTATAATAACCATCAAAATCGATAAAAAAAAATATAAAAATTTTTGTAAAAAATCACAAGAAAATAAACAAACAAAAAAGATGGACATAAGGGAAACGAACTGAGATTATGAGATGGAAAAAAGATAATTTGCAAATATTCACTTTAAAAAAAAAATGTTTTAAGACAATTATTATTATAACTAATTATGTCTGCTAGAATTTAGATGGATCCGGATTTGTCCTGCTGCCGTTTGAACTGTTTATTATTTGAACTATTGATAGTTTGAACCATTGTTCATTCTAACTACTGATAATGACGTCATTTCCTGCAGTTCAAACAACACATTATTTGCTCATTTGAACTATTAAAATTAAAGTTGCAGTTTAAAATTTTTATATTTCTTTAAAAAATATAGATCAAACAATCATCACAAAATAGATTAAACAATATTAACACATAAAAATAATTCAAATGGCCAAAAAAGTAGTTCAAGTGAAGCATTGAATAGTTCAAATGGGAAAAAAGTAGTTCAAAACTTCAAATGAGCAAAACGATTTAGTTCAAAATAACTAAAACCTTGTTTTCAAATGAGCAAAAAAATTGTTCAAATCAACCAAAAAAATTGTTCAAAAGAGCAAAAAGAAATAGTTCTAATGATCAAATGATAGTTCTAACGAGCAAAAAATAGTTCAAATGAATCAAAAAGATATTTCAAATGAGCAACTATTTGTTAGCTCATTTGAACTAAATATTTTTGTTTATTTGAACTATTTTTTGGAACTATGTTTATGCTCTTTGAGCTTTTTTTTGGCTTATTGGAACTATTTTTGGCTCATTTGAACTATTTTGTTGGCTCATTTTAACTATATATTTTCGGCTCCATTAAACTATTTTTTTAATTGCCCCCCCCCCTAAATACGCCTTTGGCACAAATTGTAAAAAAGCGGACGAAAACTTTAAGATTTCAGCTCTCTCAGTATAGAATCACTATACTAAAAGACCCATTTAAAAAGACGACGCCAATCTATTCTCATGTTTATTGGGACACCCTGTAATATGAAAATATCATATCAGGTGGGAAAGCACCTCCCCCATCAAAATTTTGACTAGAAATTAGAAAAATAACTTTATATATTGATATTTGTAAGTTTGTATTAATTAAATGTCTATACTTAGTTAAATTGTAGATCTCATCCCTATATCTTTGCAACCTGATTGTGTAAATCTTCAATATTTCAAACTTAAATTATTTGATCTAACAGTGTTCATAGTTTGAAATATCAAAGTCCAATGGTTAAAAAACCCTTGAAACTTTTTTCTCTCAAAATCAAAAGTTCAGAAAAGCAAAAATGTGTATAAATATTATTTCTATCAAATTCTAGAATTTTATAAATATTGAATCACAGAATCACAGAAAATTTGCAAAATTGTTTTAAGAAAATTCGCAATTTTCAATTCTGGTCTAATTTTTAAGAAGAAGTTCTTAAAATCCTCTAGTTACTATCTTCTTAGTATATTCTAAAGTGATAAATATACGCTGTTCAGTTGAAAACTGAGGAGCCATTGAAAAACAACTTTTCCTTGTTGCTTTTCTGAACTTTAGATTTTGAGAGATAAGAAATTTTCGCGGATTTTTTTGGGTCATTGGATTAACAAAAAATAATTCAAAATAATATTGATAAAATAACATACAGGAGGGTTGCTTAAAAAACGTACAATTTTGCACCAGACGCCGCTAATCACACTTTTCTTTGACTCACCCTGTATATTTTTTAAATTACCAAAAGTTTTTACTTTTACTTTACAATCTGTCCTGCAATAGATGAAATATATTATATCTAAGTATGAATGTAAATGGATCTTTACAGGAAACCCAGAAACCGTATCTTCTATTAGCTTCTCACATGTACGGTGCCCTAATAGTTGTTATTCAGGGAAAACTGAATATAAAGAAAATTCTTGTGCCCGAATATCTATCCAAAAAATTAAGCCATTGATTAGATGTCCAGTTTTTGGTAATTGTTAGAAAACAGTATTTATAAAAAATACAATTTCAAAAACTTCTGAACCATTATTTGAGAAAATTGGTCCATTAATTAAATAAGCTCGACTTCTCTTTTCATACTTTTCTTTAATAAGTTTAAGTTTGAAATATCCAAAGTTCAGAAAGGAATTGAGTTTTTGCTACAAACTCAAATTTTCTAATCCCTGTATCTTTGCAACCTAATGATGTTTAAATATTTTAAACTTAAACTGTTTATTATAACAGAACTTTCAGTTTAAAATATCAAAATGTGGAGAAAAGAAATCAGGCTCAATTTCTTTACCCTTCCATTTTAAATTTGCGAGTTTTATTCACACTAGTTAAATATTTAATGCAAACATTTTCCAGATTTTACAAAATGATTTTTAACAAGATCGTGACATGAATTTCTTTCTTATTAAATTATAAGCACTTACATCGACTGCATATTCAAATTATAAATACGGTTTAACTATCATTTATTAAAAACAGCTAAAATGTGCCATAAAGGCCGGTTCCCACTTTTGGTTGAGTATTTTTAAGCTAATAACTTTAACCCGAAATCCAAGCTCTCCAAGGTCTCAAGCTCTTAAGCAAAAATCGAGGAGAATTGCCAATTACTTTTTAAAAACCAAAGCTAACAACAAGTGCTATATAGTGCTAAAATCAACTCATCTTTAAAGTCGACCCTGTCTTAAACACCATAGTTTCAGTAGAAGTAAATGTTTCCATTTACTGATAGCGCCGATATAATTAAGGATTTATCTCTAATTGGATAATGACATGATAGAAAGATACATGTTACCTTCATGCAATTTCTATTGGTTCAGAATAGACAACAAACACATGACTAAACTCTGATTGGATCAGGCGCTAATGGACTCGGCATACTAGAGTGTAAAATATGAGACTTTTTATTTAAACAGACTTAATCTATGTTTAGACGGGAAGAGAACAAAGGTAATACAAGTTGTAATATATTAATATATTAATTGCAACCTGATGTTGTATACCATTCATATTTATGAGGTTGTAAAGATATAGGGATTAGAAAATTTGAGTTTGTGGCAAGCTCTAGATTCCTTTAGCGATACAGGATCAGATTTAACTCAATTCTTTATGCCAAAAGTTCCAGGCTCACATCTTTTCAATTTGACAAATGTGATAAACCTTTTTTTAAATGGTCCCTAACTTCATTAAAAAAATATTTGAATTATTGAGTATACAAAATTTAAAGATAGTTGACTCTGTCTTTTGTTTAAACAAAGAAAGAAAAAATATAAATTTTAACATTTAAGTGTTTTTAGAGAACTTTTACATTGTTGACAAACAATGAAAAAAAAATCTATTGTTAAAATGACATATTTGACACTTAGAAAAATAAAAATAAAATAAAACATTTGTAGAAAACAAAATTGTTAAAAATATGAAATTAAAGAAAATGTTAGCATAAGCATTGATCACAGACGAAATTTTTACATGAATATATATATATATTTCACTTGTTCGTTTTTTTTTTTTTTTTTGGATGTTTTTGACATGCCTGTTTGTTTGATTTTTGGTTGCTTTTGTACATGGCTGTTTGTTTGTTTGGTTTTTTGATGTTTTTGACATGCCTGTTTCTTTGATTTTTGGTTGTTTTTGTACAAGGGTGTTTGTTTGTTTGGTTTTTTGGGTATTTTCGTACATGTCTGTTTTTTTGTGTTTTTGTGCATGTCTGATTGTTTGTTTGGTTTCTTGGGTGTTTTTGTAAACGTCTGTTTGTTTATTTGGTTTTTTTTGGGTGTTTTTGTACATGTCTGTCTCTTTGTTTGGTTGTTTTTTTTTGTACATGTCTGTTTGTTTATTTGGTTTTTTGGTGTTTTTGTACATGTCTGTCTCTTTGTTTGGTTTTTTTGTGCATGTCTGATTGTTTGTTTGGTTTCTTGGGTGTTTTTGTAAACGTCTGTTTGTTTATTTGGTTTTTTTGGGTGTTTTTGTACATGTCTGTCTCTTTGTTTGGTTGTTTTGGTTTTTTTGTGCATGTCTGATTGTTTGTTTGTTTTCTTGGGTGTTTTTGTACACGTCTGTTTGTTTATTTGTTTTTTTTGGGTGTTTTTGTACATGTCTGTCTCTTTGTTTGGTTGTTTTGGGTGTTTTTGTACATGTCTGTTTGTTCCAAATCAAAACGACTGAACCGATTGCGCTCAAATATTTTAAAGAACATAGATGGTCAAAATTAAAGCATTTAATTTTTCACACTTAATTGTAAATGTATATGGTAAAGACATTTTTTGGACCAAAGCTAATTTGAATTGCCAAAAATCAAATTGAAAATTCCTGCATTATTTTATTGTGCGTGACAGCAATTATGCTTTTTGTTCTATTCTTTTTTTTTAATCCCTTAATCTCATTTTCCTTTGCTTTTTTATCTATTTAATGATATAATCCCCTTTTTCCTCATGTGTTCACCCTTCCCCATACCATACCCCGGCCATACCCCTCCCTGTCAAACTCGTTTAAACAAAATCCTTTGAAAATGTTTCTTTATTGTTTTCTCTAAAAGAGGGGTGTCCAGTTTCAAACAAAATGTAGATTTTTCTAAAATTTCGAAAAATATCGGAATTGATAAAAATAATTCTAAAGGGGGTGAGTTAAGGAAAATAATATGGGAAGTGTAGGGATAGATAAATGGGAATATTGTAAGGGATGAAAGAATTAAAGAGAGTAAAATAAGGGATGGGAAGGGATGGGTTTTCATGGAATCAGATGGGAATGAGATGGGAAATAGAAATAATGCATAGAAAAGGATTTACTAGTGAGGATGGAAATGAGGAAATGGTTGTGGGGAAATTAATTTAATTAGAGTGATGGGAATGGGAAGATTTGGGATGAAACTGGATGGAATAGAAGAGTTTAGAATAAAACAAAAAGAGGAGGGAAGAAAAGGGAAGGGGAGGACAGAGGTACGAATAGAAAAGGTGAATAGGAAGGTAAGGGAAAGGGAAGGGAAGAAAATGGAATGAATTGGGTAGGTAAAGAAAGGGAAAGGAAAGAAAAGAAAATGGCAGGGAAAGGGAAGAAAAGAAAAGGGAAAAGGGAAAGAAGGGGGAGTGAAAAGATGGTAAATGGGACTGTAGGGAATAATGAAATGGGAAGAGAGAGATGGAAAGCAAATGGGAAGGAATGGGAAAAGAAACAAATAAGAAAAGAAATGGATGAGAGTGAAAAGGGATGGGAAAGGAAATATATTAGAATACGAGGAATGGGAAAGAAAATAAATTAGAATAAGAGAAATGGGAAAGAAAATAAATTAGAATAAGAGGATTGGGAAAGAAAATAAATTTGGAATAAGAGGAATGAGAGGAATGAGAAAGTAAATATATATTGGAATAAGAGGAATGGGAAAGAAAATAAATTGGAATAAGAGGAATGGGAAAGTAAATATATTGGAATAAGAGGAATGGGAAAGAAAATAAATTGAAATAAGAGGAATGGGAAAGTAAATATATTGGAATAAGAGGAATGGGAAAGTAAATATATTGGAATAAGAGGAATGGGAAAGGAAATAAATTAAAATATGAGGAATGGGAAAGGAAATGGATAAGAACAGATGGAATGGGAAATGATGGGATGGGAAGGATCTACTACTGGTATTCCCCTCATGATGAGAAGAGTATGTATGGAAGTAAGATTTATTTCTCTTGGTTGAGGTAGATGGTATTTATATAGGAGTATCTAAATATCACTAAAATAGTAAAGATAATATTGTATCCAAATTCCAAATTTAGCCATTTTACCCCCAACTTCATTAAGATTAATCGCATTTTATACTTTTATGTTGAATTTTAAGGTTTTGATATTAACGTAGCATGTGATTGATAATCTTTTAGACTTTTAAAAACTTTAAAGCTTGAACTTGGAATATTTTTTATCTCTTTGTTAATATTTTGACTACTCGTTATTCTGATATACGTAGAATCCGTCTTAATATGTTCAATACAGAGTTATATAGCAGACATATTAGAAGTACAAGAACTATAGGTAGAGAGAGATATTATAAACAAATTTTAAAAAAAAGTATGGATCAGGGGAAAGGGAAAAAAAACGTTAGAGATTACCTGGAAATAGCAATCATTAAACATGATTTTTCTTAAAAGGCGAGAAAAAAAAAGAAAAAAATGTTAAACAAGTAACGTGTTGGGAAAGAATAAAGTTTGATAGAAGGTTAGAAGAATAATTAGAAAATATATTAAATTTTTGTAAATTAAAAAAAATGTTTTAAAGGTGCTTTTTCAGTTAAATTTTGTCTTCGTTAAAACTGTTTTTCATGAACTAAAAAGTATTTGAGGGGGAAGCATGTGTATTTCACCCGCCTACTCTCTTTTGCCTGTCATGTCTTTTCCTGATTTATTAGAAAAGTTTTGGAAAATATTGAAAAAAGAAAAATCCATTCAGCATCATCTTTACACTTATCTCATCATTTCTTATCCAGTAAATCCAAAAGAAAATCAAGGAAAAATCCGGGAGAAAACACACAAAAAAACGCGCGAATATTTTGAAGAAAAATTTTAAAAATCCAGGAAAAAAGTGAAATGCGGGATAAAATTCTTCAGAAAAACTGTCTACACCAATATTTTGGTTTCAGTAAAAATTTCTACTCTCGACCTTTTCAGCTTTTAGGCAAACAATTTGAACCAAATAAAAACTAGCTAACTTTTTAAAGTGTATTAAACAAACCAAATAAAAAAATAAAACTTCTTAATGCACTTGTTGTGTTGTATCTGGAAAGTAAGTAGAGGTGTCAAGTTTCCATTAAGGTTTGATTGGTTTATTTATTAATCTGTAGAAATCCTTCAATTCTCTACTTCTACACTTCTGTTCTTGATTTTCGGGTTAATTATAAATCATTTTCACTCAGATATATAATTATATAATTATAATTTTTCTCATCTATATTTCAGAAATCTTATAATTTTAGACTGTATAAATCGTTTTAATACAACTGCAGTTTTAATACAGAGATTTATTTCAGATAGATTCAGACTGCTATAAAGCATTAATTTTCAAGACTGGGTACACTTTAATGTGACGCAACGCCTTGGCTTTTGATTTTTTGCAACTCACTCTCTCATGCTTTGTGTAGCCTTAGACCTGTACAAAACCTTCATAGATCTTTGCGTGAGAGCTTATGTTTAAAATGTACAATGAACATTGTTTTTATTTACAATTCTCATTAGTTTATAGTGGGCCAACCTATTAAAACAACCTACTCTGGTTAGGCGGGTCCAAACTACATAGTAAATTGTTATTTTTTTATTTGTATTATCTTGTGCTTTGTAGTTGAATAAAAATATGAAATGAATTGAGCTTTCAATCAGCTTAGGATCACTGCAATTTAGGGAGAGCACTGATTTTTTCAAGCTTGATTTTGGATGCCGGATATTATTATACAGAGGAATCTATCTATATAGAAAAATAAAGGTTTATTTTTCTAGTTTGAAAAGATGTTCAGATTAGAAAATTTAAACTTGTGGAGAATTATAACTTAATTCATTTGTAACGACGCAAATCTGACACCTTTTTTAAGTTATACTTTTAAGTTTAAGGGGTGGTGGGTTATAGCCTACTCTTGAAGACCCAGATATGTTCCCCAGCTGTACCCGCCATTGTTTTTTATTTAATATTGCTATTGAAGTACTTGACAATAATAAACTGATGGACAATCTTAATAGCAGGGGGCAGTACTCAGAAGTACAATTGTTCTTAAACCTATGTAATAATGTATATCTAGATGTACTGCTATTTGTTGTATAAGTGTACTATAACTAGAGACTAAAACCATCTCACTGATTACTGATACAATTAAGAAAATGTAGTTTGTGTTGATTATAGAAAACTTTACTGCCCTGGAACATGGTTTTATAAACAATATAAACACATCGACAAAATACAAAACCCTTCATCACAGGATACAATATGTTAACCTACAGGATACAATATGTTAACCTACAGGATACAATATGTTAACCTACAGGATACAATATGTTAACCTACAGGATACAATATGTTAACCTACAGGATACAATATGTTAACCTACAGGATACAATATGTTAACCTACAGGATACAATATGTTAACCTACAGGATACAATATGTTAACCTACAGGATACAATATGTTAACCTACAGGATACAATATGTTAACCTACAGGATACAATATGTTAACCTACAGGATACAATATGTTAACCTACAGGATACAATATGTTAACCTACAGTGATAACCAGAAAACTCAAGAATAGGAAGTCGACTTTGCAACTCAAGTTATGACTTTAAATAGTCCGATAAACATGAGGCACAGCAATTGTGCAGTGTAAACAGACCCATTTCACTTAATTAGTGATTTAATAATTTACTACAACACAACATCAAATACACCTCAGTATTGTTTTAATGTTGTCTTCCTATTCTACAGTTTTATGTTTCTCGCTGTAAATTTAAAAAATGCATTAAATTGGTTGCATTTTATTAATTTCAGAGTTCTTCAGTTCTTCAGTTCAGAGACTTGTGATGTAGATATTGTTAATCTGAACCACTGGATCTCGATATCCGATGTACATATTGTTAATCTGAACCACTGGATCTCGATATCCGATGTAAATATTGTTAATCTGAACCACTGGATCTCGATATCCGATGTAAATATTGTTAATCTGAACCACTGGATTTCGATTTCCTATGCATGGGAACTTTTGATTTTAAGGATCATGGCCTTCTATTAAAGTTTTCCCGGAAGGTATTACCACCAAGGGATATCGAATTGAGAGATTTAACTACGCCGTTGTTCTGCATACAATGAGAATCAGTGCTTGATCCCATAACATGATGCATAACTTAAAATTTTGTGCTTAGAATAAAATACAAAACCATAAAAAATTACGGATTTTAAATCCATATTTATTTTTCAAAATATATTTCAGTCTGATAAACCTTCTTTTTTATCTAGAAGCAAGAAAAGTGTGAAAAAAAACACAAAATTGTTTGTATAAGGATAGAAATCATTGAAATCTAAACTAGAAAACCGAATGATCTAAGAAAGTTTAACAGGGTTAAAAAAGTATTTAAAAGACCTGTCTCAAAGGGTTAACATGAACATCAAGAAAAGTTTTGATGTGTAAAAAGTTTAGATACTTCTGATTCTTCTGTTCTCTGAGAAGGAGTCAACTTTTCTTTTTACTGAAGGATAATCAATCTAACCCTAAGCCACGAGAGAGGGGAGAGGCACAGTGATCCAAAGGTTCCAAGCTCTCAGCAAATATTTATGAAAATTTTGCAAATTACAATTTTGTTTAAACTAAAGTGATTATAGGCTAAGGCGTTGTGACAGTTCAAAGTCGAACCTTCTTTAAAGATATTCAATTTTCTCAGCAGTCTGGATCTATGTGAACGTGTCAGCAGTCTGGATCTATGTGAACGTGTCAGCAGTCTAGATCTATGTGAACGTGGGGTTGTTACGTAAAAGTGGAGCAGAAAGGAGGAAGAGGAGGATATAGCTGGAGCCAGATGAATAAAAATAGGGAAGAGGGTTGGAAATAAAAGAAAAAAACGTGGGAGGGGGGTGAAACCAGTTAAATGGTTCTGGATGGGGGGCCGGAGGGCTAGATAACATATCCATGCATTAAAACATATTTTCATGTATATGTAAATATTAATTTTTACACCACAGTTTAATAATCTATATATCACTTCCTGTTTAACTGTATAAGGCTTTGTCTTTTATTTTTAGCCAAATAGTGTTTTCTTTAACTTGTCTACTATTATTCATTAGGAGAGAATTGCACAAAGGGGTTGAACCTTTTTTACAGAATGTGCTGTAAATTCAAAAGAATGAAATGATCTAGAAAAAGATTTTTATTTAAGATTTTAAACCAAAAATTACTTTTTTAACTATGTAAATAAACATGGTGTGTATATATTTTAAAAAGTTGGTTTTAAAAGATTATGTTTTTAAATTCATGAATGTTCCCTTATTTTTACAGCGATAAATCTTCCAAATTGTTTGCCTGTAATAACATAAAAATGCTTGAATGAGGACTGAAGCATAATAATTTTTACACCGCCTTTGAGCCGACATGAAAGCTTTTACTTTCCCCGGCTTCTTTCTAAACCCTAAACCATTAATCATCTTCTTTCAACGAAAATCAAAATGAATTGATATTAATGGATTCTATTCCAAGATGGCGCTAGAATTATTAAAATAGAAATCCGCCAAACACACCACGCGGTTTGGTCTGCACGTGGTACGCAACACCTGTTTGCACAATTACCAAAAAATGATAATGTTTTTTAAAAAAATGTCAGATTTCGATTTCAATGAATTAATGAATTAAGCCAATATGATATTTAAGTTTTTCGAAATGTTAAAATTTTCCCAAAGGCATTTTCCCAAGAACGACTTCCCAAGTGACAATTTACCAACTGTGCAATTTTCAAAGTGGCAACTTCCCAAAGGTTAGATAAGCCTACTGAGGCTCCACAGGCTGCAATGGTCGAGCCGAGCGCTGCGACTAGAGCAGGCTAAGGGCCGAGCACTGCGGCTAGAGCAGGCTAGGAGGGCCGAACGGTGTTGCTATGACAGGCTTAAGGAAGTTGCCGCTTGAAAAATTTGGTAGTTGGGAAGTTTTCACTTGGGAATATACCCTTGGGAACTCAAGGTTGTTGTAACCATAGATAAATAAATAAACATAGCTTATGTACGCAAAATCACCAAGAATTGTACAGTCCGCGAACTCATACTTCTAGGGGTCAAAGTGTACTTCAATGATAAGCGAGGGTGGTTTGGTGTTTTAATGGATTTCATAATAGAGTGTAAAAGTCGGGAATGGAACTTTTTGAACAACAATATTTCACTGAGCAATATATCATATTGACGAGAACTGAAGAAAGACTTACTTACTTACTTGAATTTCTCTCTACAGAACTCATGTAAACCACAAGTACTCAATGACATAAGAACAGCCAATGTTCACAACCGACCTAGTTAATCTATATGATAGGAATATCTTTAAAACATCTCTGTACATTTATATCTTTCAAGATGAAAAATGTCGTCGTATGCGCAATCTATCTTTATCTATGGTTGTAACTAGGCAATCTTTCTTCAAATTTTTAATAAACAAACTTTAAGAATAATTGCAGTGCAGAAATATTTATTTACATTGCAAAAACAGTACAAATATTTGCAACCAAACTATAAACTAAATATTTGTTTCTGCAGCAAATCAATCAACTGCAGAATGAAAAAATAAATATCATTGAAAGAATAAAAAAAAAACTTCATTTATATTCATCTAATAAAAGCAATAATAAAAAATGGTCGTCAAACAATTTTATATTTACTGTGGGAACGCATTGGGGAAATAAATATAGGTTCCCCTTAGGAAAATGATTACTGGAAAATTGAAATAAATGGCGCCGATTCCAGGATAAAAATATAATTCCACGTGGTTCAACAGCAGATTAGAAATCAACTTGTAGAAGAAAATTCCTGGCATTTTATTTTAAAAATTTCCACGCCTTCAATTAATTATTAATTTTGCACGGACTCTTAAAACTTCTAACTGTCAATTTAAAAAGACCGAGATTTGATGTGTAAATTTCTATATTTTTGAAAAAGTTTTAAAGAAGCTTCGATTGTTTAGGTTGATCATGAGAGGTTTGACAAATTCAAAAAAGAAGCCATTAAAATTTTAAACATGATTATATTTTTAAATTTATCATTATTGTCATCAAATGGCAAAATTGTGTTCTCGATAAGTTTTCTTTTTTTATATTGTGCATTTTTGAAAAATCATTTTTGTTGATACCTTTGGTCAGAGTAAACATTTTGTATGATGTAATAAAAGTAAACTTGTCTAGCATCCAATTTTTGAAATAGGATTATATCTCAGATTTTTTGTGGTTTCCACATTTTTTCTAAAATTAAAGGGAGAGACCGGCTAGACATGGTAGTTTTAAGCTGAAAGTGCAGTATTGTAGAGAAAAACTTTAGGATTCATTTGATACCAATTTGAGACATTATATTACGGTCTACAATTTTTAAATAAGAGCATATATATTATGCATATAAGTTACCAAACTTGTTTCTACCTTACCATACAAGGGGATAAATAAAACTAAACATGTCGGAACTATAAATTTAATTTTCAAAATACCCCTGATTAATCCAGATATTCTACAGGGACCCATTTTTAAATTGAATAAATTGATTATGTTTAATATTTGATGATTCTCAATCTTCCCCCTCCCTTCACTTAAAATCCCCTCAGACATATTCCCCATGTTGTACCCCCCCCTCTCCTCCCCAAACCCTGATCCATGTGAACCATGTGTTTAAGTGCTTTTAAACACCTCATGGATCATTATTCATAATCCCTAGGGATCTTTATCTATTCTATAATATATATATAATGTATATAGTGACTATTATACAGGGTGTCGTCAGACTTCTAAATCTAAATCAAATATGTTTCTAATTAAAAATTGATATTTTGGAAATATGGATCGAAATCTGTAAAATAAACTAATAAACCATAAGAAAACAAATTTCAATTAAAAACGAAAAAGAACGAAAGTAAAATTTTCGGAGAAAAATAATAAATTTTTTGGAGAAAAAGAAAGATAAAAGATGGATGTTAAAAGCGGAATAAAAAGAGGCAGAGAGAGAAAAGTGGGAAAAAGGGGAATTAGAAGAGAGAAGATAAGATGAAAGAAAAGTTGTATATAGAATATAGTACAAATAGAAGATGGAGAAGGAGAAAGCTAGAAGAACAATGGTAAAAGTGAGGATAGGAAGGGAGAAGGAGAAAGCTAGAAGAACAATGGTAAAAGTGAGGATAGGAAAGTAAAATCGAAAGAGAAAGAGAGAATCTTTAGAAAAAAAAGTTGAAAAAGATTTTATGGAAAAATTAAAAGTGAATAAAGACAGAAGTTAAAAAGATAGGAAGAAGAAGGAGAGATGACAGGGAGGAAATAAAAACTGCGAAAAGTGAGTATTAAGAGAGGAGAGGGGAGATATTGGGTCGCGAAAAGTGAGTATTAAGAGAGGGGAGGGGAGATATTGGGTCGTGTAGTCTCCATAAAGTTTTAAAACTATTGATGAAAATAGAATTGTAAAATATGGCTGGAAAGAAAGGAATGGCGACATCAACTGATTTCATTCAATTTTGTTTTATTTTATTTTCAAGCTGAATCAACAAAATCAAAAGAATCTTTCTTCAGAGTCGAGAAAATCTAGAATTTGAAAATGTTTCCAATTTTCATGGACTTGTAACTTCAGGTTTTTTACTTTTGCATTTGTGTATATTTAGCGTCTCCCGCTAAAATTTGACAAATTACTACTTTTATGCTGAAGCAAAAACAAGGTTATTCAATTTTTATAATGTTTAATAAGTTTTAATATGTATGTATAGTTATTAAGGTAAAACCAAAAGGCTAAGGAGTTGAGGCACTTTAAATTCAGCCCAATGAATTTAATGCACAATTTGTAAAACCTTAAAATTATTTTAAAATGTGAACTTTAGTCTTACAATCTATAAAGACTTGACAGTCTGAATAATGTGAAAAAGACATTAAAATAAAAAATAAAAAATTTAATAAACAATGAATTTATTGTTTAAATGTAAAACAGTGTTAGGAGGATTAAAGTAATGTATAAAAATTTACAAAAAAAAGTTTGATTAAACTAATCTTTACTAATACCTTACATTATTCAACACAGACTCTTACATCTTCTAACTAACAAAAAATAGAGAATTTATATTAAATACATGAAGGCATGTGTCTCTATCCAAAATACTGAATCGGGTTTATCAAGTTTATTAATGATCGTTTTTAAAAAATCCAAAATTAAAACCTGAAAAACGATTTGTTAGATTTATAGAAGGTACAACTCTCGCTAACGAACTTACTAAGGGTTAACGGTAAAGGTAGTTAACTAATAATTGGTATATAAACCGTTAACACTAATAAAAATCGAAATCGTTAACGAACGGAAAAACGTTAACTGAACTGAAAGTTCATTTCCTAGTTAAGAACGATTACGAATCGAACTGCTACAAGTAGGGATGTTAACGTTTTAATTTTTTTGAAAAACGATTTTCGTTTTCCTATCGTTTTTTGTTTCGTTTTTCGATCGTTTTAAAAGTTTTTAAAACGATTGTTTTTAAAATGATCGGAAAACGAAACAAAAACAGTAGGAAAACGAAAAAAACGATCATTTAATGATCGTTTTCAAAAACGATTAACAACCCTAGCTACAAGATACGCCTGTCAATCCGGTAATTTTTCTAACCGTTAAATGAACTGTAAGCATAATTTCAAGTGATGCTATGATGAAAATGACCGTTTCAGCCTTATCTGACCATACTTTCGATTCGAGTTTCATCCTGCTTTATACGCTAAAAACTTTGACGTACATCTCTATAACAAAATAAAAAAAAATATAATTTGTTAGAAAATATCTTGAACCATGTTCAGAAAATGATTGAACATAACATAATCATAAAACTTTTTATATTTTCCTGATTTCTTATAAAATGTTTTGTTTAGATATTTCTATATATTTTGGTTGAACAAACTTTATATTTTGTAAAATATTTTCATATTTGCACAGATTTGTATCCGCCAGGGATTTGATATTCTAGACCTAAAGTCAGATTCCAGATTCAGAAATAATCATCCCAGGGGTAGGGACACAATTTAAAGAGAATGTACCTCACTTTCAATGTGAACTGTCTCTTTAATTTTACCAAATGTTGTAGCAGTCCCTTTAATTATTCCAGATGTATGAGCAGTCCCTTTAATATTTCCAGATGTATGAGCAGTCCCTTTAATATTTCTAGATGTATGAGCAGTCCCTTTAATATTTCCAGATGTATGAGCAGTCCCTTTAATATTTCCAGATGTATGAGCAGTCCCTTTAATATTTCCAGATGTGTTAGTTCCCACCTTGTATCTATGTAATAGTAGGGGTGAGGGAGGGGAAATAAACAGGGCTAATCATTTTATCATCAACATTTTTTTGTCTTTAATTATTTTTTTATTTTTTTTATTTGTAGTTTAACATTAGTAAAATTTATCCCTTTGAGTGAATAGATAAAATAGATAAATATATTTCTATGAATACAAGTATATATGTTCTATATGAATACAAGGAGGTATAAATTCTATTCAGAAGATAGATTAATATCATTTATTCTAGATGTATACATGATGTATATACTATAAATGTACGCATAATTAATGGAATAACTACCACCATCTATAATTTGAAATATTTCACTGAGACCCTACTGCTTGATTCAAAGTTGAACTTAAAATCATGATTTTATAGCTTTTCTTATATAGTGCAATCTTAAAAACCAGGATATAAATTAAAAAGTTTAGTTTAAACTGACTATTTACAACACTGTTATTTTGGTTCACAGTGTTATAAAGTTTTTGGACGAAATTTTTTCTTTATCGAGAAAGGTTCAAGCCTTTTCAGATTTAATTTATAAAATATAATCTAAAATGGCGAGAACCTTCGATATATCGTGAAAATTTAAGTCCAAAAACTTTATAGCACGTCGTACCAAAATAATAGTGTTATAGGTAATTTTATGGGCTGTGTACTATTTCTAGATCAAATAAGCTTTGGAACCAAGCAAAAGTCAACATAAAGTTGATTTCAATTTTAATTTCATTAAATTGAATTTTTTTTTTGGAAATATCCTCAAACGTTTTTGAGAAAAACCGGGAACCTATCAAAACTTTATAGCACACGGGCTATAATATACAGATAATTTAACTATATAGCACGATGATTACGTTATAGAACGTTTATTATGAAATTCAAGATGAATTGAGTAAGAATGAAAAATTACACAATAGTTTCATAAAATATTTTAATTGGCTTGAACCTTCTCGAAAAGAGAAAATTTCTGTCCAAAACCCTGATAGCACTGCGAACCAAAATAACAGTGTTATAAATAGTTATGTTAACTCATTGTAACATTTTCGATCCTATGATTTTATTCCTTAGCTTATTTGAAAATAAAAAAAAGAATTTCTTTAAAATCTTGTCATTTTCAATCTTACTAACGTATGAACCCTTGAAAAAAAATTGGAAATTATAAAATTAATTTTTGTTATATTAAATTAAAGGCACAACTCCACAGGATCTTACTCTCTTACTCAGTTTCAATTGACTATAATTACTTATTTATTTAAAATTTACGCGCTTCATTCTGAAAAATAATCCATTTATAATCCTTTCCATTCCAATCCTTTCACCTTACCCCTTTCTTTCTCTCCTCCCCCCTCACTACAACCCTGCCCCCCCCCCTCTCCGTATGGACTGCATCTCCATATGATAATATTCCCATAGTGAGGGATTATAAACCATAAAATACCACTGTGCAAGTACATCATCAATAATTCAATACTAGAGGGAATAATAATCCTCTTCTATAGGAATAGGGTTCAGGTGTTTATTTATCAAACCAGAGATTGGAACTTTTGAATGAGTTCGCGCTAATCTGCAACGTTCTATAGCTCCACAGGGGAAACATTAGTCGTTCAAACAATAAGTTGTATATAAAAGATCTTTCATTGACAAGAGCAGATTTTTTTGGTTTCTGATTTTTCAATGTTTCTTATTCATTTAATCCTAGAGTTATTTTAACGGAATTGACTTAATCCGTGGATTAAAAAAGATGCAGATAACTGGTCTCTGAAGGGATTAAAAGTGTTTAATTTTGATTTTTGTTTTTTTGCATTAAAAACGCCGCAGCGCAGGTCACTCTTGGAGAGGAAACACAATTGAAAAATATCAGATTTTAAAATTCATACTTTATCAGAAAAAAATCGTTCAAGGGTACCGTTGTGAATCGGGAACTTCCATCTTTTCATGGACGGTCCCTTGAAATTATACGATCACAGTCCCTTTAAATTAAAATTGTTTTCCCTTAAAGTTAAATTTCCCTTTTTTAGAATAAATGTAGAAATTGTAAACTAAATTGTAAACTAAATGGAAATGTAAAGAAATAAATTTGTTCACTCAACATTTGATTCACTACAAATCTTTTCAGTTTATTTGATAAATAGTTTAGATTTGAAACATGATGGAGTATAGAAAACAGGAGTGTGTAACCGAATTTATAATTTGTGATTTGAGACATGAAGGGAGGATAAAAATTGGAGTGTGAATACGAATCTGTAACCTGAAAAAAATGGAGGATAGAAAAATATAATTGTGGAACAAAAAAGGTAACCTAAGATTTGAATATGGAGAATTGAAAAGCAGGAGTAAAATTTAAATCTTAAACATGGAGCGTATGCCAATGCCAATGCTGAGAAATTATAGCGTTGTAATGAGTACTTAATAATGTTCAAACTGCACTTCGATGAATTTTAAGCGTTAGGATTTCTTTGATGCAGTGTCAAATGAATTTCCCTGGGCGTATGTCAAGTGAACATATATTTATTTGATTTGTATGTCCGATTCACAACGGTACGTAAAAAACTTTATTCAGATAAAGGGTACTGAATCGTATGTCAAACTTTAAATGAAAGGTTACTTGAAAATAAAGTACCTTAAAATAACAATTAGAACATTTTTGAAAATGTTTGTTTACTTGTCCTTGGATGTTAAAATATTCACTCTCATTTTTAACAACTCCATGATTTGAAAGCTTTTTGATATATTATGTACACAAAGAGAGGAAGGATAATGTATAAATTTAAAAGCGAAGGAGTGGGGGGAGGGACGGGGGGGTTGGAAGGATATAAAGGATGGAAGAGTGAGTGATGAATGAGTCTCCAAGGAGAATGATGAATGAATGAATGCGTGTACAAGGTGTGGATGGTTTAGAAGTAAGATATTGTATAATCACCCCCCAGGGACCAATCCAAACCAAACTCTCTTCTAACTGAAACTTTCAAAATGGCGCCCAGAGTATCCACCATTAAGAATAATTAAATCTTGCAAATACCTCGGCAATTTGAATAAGCATGGAATTTATTATTCTCTAATCCTTTTGTTAAAAGAATACAGATAGAATCTTTAAAGGAATTGTTCTCCAAAATATACAAGGGGAGGGAGTAAATCAATTAGAATTGGTTAATCATTATTTTTTTTGCGTTTCGTACGCATAAGTTTTGAATATTTAGGTTTTAAATGCGTAAAAAAGAAACTCTAATGTGTTCTTTATTTGTCCGCCCCTATATGTTTATTTCTATGGTTTAAGGTCTGATCCCTGGTATAGGTAGCGGTATAGTGGTATTCTTATACACTTAATTGATAGATCTCAGCAACTTACTTTCAAACTGTCCTCCTCCTGAAGAATCAATTTGCTAAACTTTACTTTATCTTTCTATCTTTTCTCACTTACATTATACAATTTTTTTTCTTTTCCGTCTTGATTTTTTCTTGGCCTCTCTGTTCTTTTTCCTCTTCTTGTTTTTGTACCTGTTTTTTTCATGTTCTTGTTCTTGTTAATGTTCTTGTACTTGTTACCGTTCTCTTTCGTATATTCCTTCTTGCTATTTTTCTTGCTTTATATCCTTTTAAAGTTTGTTGATCTTTTTCGAATGTTCTTGTTACTATTTTCTTTCTTGTGCTTGTTCTATTTCTTGCCTTTTTTTGTTTATTATGTTTTTTTTCTAGTTTTTATTCTTGTTTATGTTAATGTTTTGACTCTGCTCTTGTTCTGTTATTGATTTAGCTTCTAAATTTCAATCATATTCTGATAGTTTTACTCATTTTCGCCATTTTTGTAGTTCTTGTTCATTTCTTGATTCTGTTGTTCTTGTTCTTGTTCTTGTTCTTGTTCTTGTTCTTGTTCTTGTTCTTGTTCTTGTTCTAGTTCTAGTTCTAGTTCGTATAACCTCTAATGCACTATCTTATTCATTTTCTTCTTCCCAAAACATTGAAAAATGTTCCTTCCAAGTTTTTGCGGCGAAGAAATATTTTTGAAGGAAGGAAGGAAGGAAGGAAATTTAGTTTTAAAATAAAATTTAAGAATTGACAGTTGACGTTAAATCTATTTTCTGTAAAACCCTGCGGTCAAAATAGAAATTCAAAGGCTCTCTGACATAATCCAAAAAATGTAAAAACTTTTTTTAATCAGATTAGATTAAATCAAGTTAAATTGAATTAGCGTAGCTTGTTAAAACTTTTAAATTGTTTAAATTAAAAAAAGTTGATTTAGTTCTACAGACAAGCAAGCTCTTTGTTTCAGGAAATCAGAGATAGGTTTACAAAGGAACTTTGTATTGAGGAAAATCAGAGATAGGTTTACAAAGGAACATTGCATTTAGGAAAATCAGGCTATAGGTTTACAAAGGAACATTGCATCTAGGAAAATCAGGCTATAGGTTTACAAAAGAACATTGCATTTAAGAAAATCAGGCTATAGGCTTACAAAGGAACATTGTATTGAGGAAAATCAGGCTATAGGTTTACAAAGGAACATTGCATTTAGGAAAATCAGGCTATAGGTTTACAAAGGAATATTGTATTGAGAAAAATCAGGCTATAAGTTTACAAAAGAACATTACATTTAGGAGAATCAGGCAATAGGTTTTAAAAAGAACATTGCATTTAGGAAAATCAGGCTATAGGTTTACAAAGGAACATTGTATTGAGGAAAATCAGGCTATAGGTTTACAAAAGAATATTGTATTGAGAAAAATCAAGCTAAAGGTTTACAAATGAACATTGTATTGAGGAAAATCAGGCTATAGGTTTACAAAGAAATATTGCATTGAAAATCAGGCTATAGGTTTACAAAGGAACATTGTATTGAGGAAAATCAGGCTATAGGTTTACAAAGGAATATTGTATTGAGAAAAATCAAGCTAAAGGTTTACAAATGAACATTGTATTGAGGAAAATCAGGCTATAGGTTAACAAAGGAATATTGCATTGAGGAAAATCAGGGTTTAGGTTTTCAAAGGAATATAGCATTTAGGAAAATCAGGCTATAGGTTTACAAAGGAATAATGCATTTTGGAAAATCAGGCTATAGGTTTACAAAGAAATATTGCATTGAGGAAAATCAGGCTATAGGTTTACAAAGGAACATTGCATCTAGGAAAATCAGGCTATAGGTTTAAAAAAAGAACATTGCATTTAGGAAAATCAGGCTATAGGTTTACAAAGGAACATTGTATTGAGGAAAATCAGGCTATAGGTTTACAAAGGAATATTGTATTGAGAAAAATCAAGCTAAAGGTTTACAAATGAACATTGTACTGAGGAAAATCAGGCTACAGGTTTAAAAAGAAATATTGCATTGATGAAAATCAGGCTTTAGGTTTTCAAAGGAACATTGCATTTAGGAAAATCAGACTATATGTTTACAAAGGAACATTGCATTTAGGAAAATCAGGCTATAGGTTTACAAAGGAATTTGTATTGAGGAAAATCAGAGATAGGTTTACAAAGGAACATTGCATTTCGGAAAATCAGGCTAAAGGTTTACAAAGGAACTTTGCATCTAGAAAAATCAGGCTATAGGTTTACAAAAGAACATTGCATTTAGGAAAATCAGGCTATAGGTTTACAAAGGAACATTGTATTGAGGAAAATCAGGCTATAGGTTTACAAAGGAACATTGTATTGAGGAAAATGAGGCTATAGGTTTACAAAGGAACATTGCATTTAGGAAAATCAAGCTATAGGTTTAGAAAGGAACATTGCATTTAGGAAAATCAGACTATAGGTTTACAAAGGAACATTGCATTTAGGAAAATCAGGCTATAGGTTTACAAATGAATAATGTATTGAGAAAAATCAGGCTACAGGTTTACAAAAGAACATTGCATTTAGGAAAATCAGGCAATAGGTTTAAAAAAGAACATTGCATTTAGGAAAATCAGGCAATAGGTTTACAAAGGAACCTTGTATTGAGGAAAATCAAGCTAAAGGTTTACAAAGGAATATTGTATTGAGGAAAATCAGGCTATAGGTTTACAAAGGAACATTGTATTGAGGAAAATCAAGCTAAAGGTTTACTGCGGAATATTGTATTTAGGAAAATCGGGGAAAAACTAAAAACCCTTCCTAAAATGCACAGATCATTGGATATTATTGAGATGTATGTAAATTATGTTCATGTTCATTATATATGTATATTATGTTCATGATTCAGAAATGTTGCCAAAACCTGATATACCATTTCTGCCTACGTAGTACATAATATAACAGTTTTTTACACACAAAAAATGGAAAAGGAGAAAACCTTTGAAAAAAAATAGAAAAGTGAAGCCCCAAGCAATAAGTATACAGGAGAAAACAAAATTTTGCCAAACAAGAAAAAAACGTTTGGAAATTTGGAAAATTTGTATATTTGAAAAGCTCTTGAAAAATGGATGCAATAATTCATGTGTGGCATTTTAATATTTGTCATGATAACTTTTTTCCGACGTACTTTTGGAAATTTTTTCTGCACCCTAACCATTAAAATAGGTGTCGTATCGTTTGCACTAATATTGATCGGACTAACGTACATTCGCACAAATTCGTTCATTCGGACTAACGTTTATCGTGACTGAACAACTAATTGTTCAATCAAACTAAAAACCACGTGGAAGGTTTTTCGAGCACGTGGAGAACTATTTTTCAAAATTCTAGCGGAATTCGGTTCATTTAATTAATTTATAGTTCCATTGAACATATTGTAGTGGGAATGAACAAAAAATGTTCGATTGAACTAAAGCTAAAAGTTCCGGTAAAATCGATGTTAGTACTAATGAACATATTTAGTGCAAATGAACAAAAAAATGTTCAATCGAACTAAAATCTAAAATTTTACCATTTGCCCATAAAACATTAACTAGTACAAATGAACATATTTTAGTGCAAATGAACAAAAATATGTTCAATCGAACTAAAATCTAAAATTTCACCATTTGCCCACTTGCAAAATAGTATTAGTACAAATGAACATATTTAGTGCAAAAGAACAAACATATGTTCAATCGAACTAAAATCTAAAATTTTACCATTTGCCCATAAAATATTATAAGTACAAATGAACATATTTTAGTGCAGAACAAAAAATGTTCAATCGAACTAAAATTAAAATTAATTACCATTTGCCCATAAAATATTATTAGTACAAATGAACATATTTTAGTGCAAATGAACAAAAATATGTTCAATCAACCTAAAATCTAAAATTTCACCTATTACCCATAAATTAACAATATAATTTCCAGAAAAAAAATTAGTCCATTTGAAAATTTTTTTGAACATGTTCATTTGCACTAACGTTCAATTACACTAATATTTTTAGAAAAAAAATTATTCCGTTTGAACAAACCCAAGTTAAACCAGAGGACGTCCTAAGGTCGTCATGGGGACGTCAATAATTACCAGTGCGACGTCATATTTTAGGTGTTGAGGACGTTTAACGCACAGCTTCTTACGTCCTCGACACGACCAAACTTTTGAAGTCGAAATGACGTCACTTTGGACGTCCAAATTACCAAACTTTTGACTCCTTGAATACAATTCACTAATAAAACCTGATAAAAGAATTATTGAAAATATTATTCAATTGAAAACAAGTTTTTACAATAACAATATAATTGGACGAATTGGAAGTTTACTGAAATTCGATAATTTAATGGATTTAAAAAATTTCTTTAGCGTTGAGATGAAAGTTTTTTTTCTAGAAAAATATATTTCGATTAATTACTTTCTGATATTGCTTTAATGGAAAACATTAAATAAATGCAAAATAAGATCCATTCGTTGGGTGTTATTGAAAAAAAAAATTATATTCATTAAAAAATCTTATAATGAATTAGAATGTGAGAGGCTACGTGAAATTACAACTTTAATATCCATTGTCTCGTAGATTCATGAATTGATCGAGAGGGTCCCGTATCATATCCAAGAGGATCCTGTGTCGTCTCCAAAAAGATCTTTATCATCTCCCCGAGGATCCTGTGTCATATCCAAGAAAATACTATGTCATCTCCAAGAGGATCCTGTGTCATCTCCAGGAGTGTCCCGTGTCATCTCCAGGAGTGTCCCGTGTCATCTTCAAGAGGATCCTGTGTCATCTCCAAGAGGATCCTATGTCATCTCCAGGAGTGTCCCGTGTCATCTTCAAGAGGATCCTGTGTCATCTCCAAAAGGATCCTGCGTCATCTTCAAGAGGATCCTGTGTCCTCTCCAAGAGTGTCCCGTGTCAACTCCAAGAGGATCCTGTGTCATCTCCAAGAGGATCCTGTGTCATCTCCAAGAGGATCATGAGTAATATACATACAGTACATATGTGTGAAAAAAACCAAAATTGTCGTTTTACTCTTTATTTATAGCTAAATATACTTTTAATTTTCTTTGGGTATCTTTATGTCACATTTTAGTTGCATTGACCAATTATCACTTGATAAGTTCACATCACAGCTTTAAGTTTAATTTTCTGACAATTGTTTCGTTATAAGAACTAGAAAGATAAGGGCAACAACAAATACACAAACAGCTCAGGAATATACATAGAGAGATCTGATAAATGGCCTTAAAAACTGAGATGCTGGAGAGATCTGATAAATGGCCTTTAAAACTGATATTCTGGAGAGTTACATGTTTTTACATCTCAGGAATATCTATAGAGAGATCTGATAAATGGCCTTTAAATGAGATTCTGAGTTACATGTTGAGTTATACGTTTATATAGATCTGGCCAGCTTACATGTCTCCCAACTTGACTCCAATACAAGTTTTAAAGATGGCAGGCCTCGGCCCCTCCGCTAGGCAACATTCCTGAAATAGTAAATTCAAAAATGCCAATTGCCATCATGATCCTTTGATGTTTTTTTACTTTACCATCTTTCTCGTAGGGTGGGCAAAAGGAATTGAATTCTCAACGAAATAAGTTTTGCAAGTACTACAAAGGCTAGATAACCAGAAATGTATGAAATCAAACCATATTAATTGATTAATTCTGTAATTTAATTTTTAATAGTTTTAAATGGCTTTTAAGATCTATCTTCAGCGTTGAAATAATTTAACACTAATTGTACAATACAGGGTTACTTTTTTGCAATGAAAAAACTTGCAAGTTATTCAACCGCAGAATAATATCTAACCTGCAAGAATGTTGAGACGTCGAAACTAGAGTTCTTCATCATAGAAAACTGAAACTCGCTGATATCCAGAATTTCTCCTTCTGAAAGTTAATTTTGTTAACATTTTGTAGGAAAGACCAAGGGTGTATATTTCCTTGAAACAACCCACCCCCCAGTTAAATAGGTTTAGGATTTATTTACTAAATTGGGGAAAATAAAAATTGCCTTTTGGTTTCCAAATTTTAATATTTGTTCTTAAGAATTAGTAAGCGGCCAAACGCAGTTACTCGCGAATGCCGCAATGAATTATAAAAAGAGAAATTGGTTAAATTTCAAGATCAGGTTAGGTTAAGAAGCTGTCTGGGCCGAGCGCCGCGACTAAAACTGACTCTTCGTCTTATAATTCAATGCAACATTCGCAAGTAACTGCGTTTGGCCGCTACCTAAGATTTCTCAAATAAACACTTCTTGGACATATCTCGAAAATTATGAATGAATTTTGATTGTCAATTGAAACATTAATCAATCTAATATTATTTAGAATGCAGAAAATAAGTTAAACTAACTTCATTTTGACGAGAATTATTTTTTTAATTTTCATGAAAAATTTGCTGAAATGAGTGAAAATTAAAAAAACGGTGTATTTTCCAGGATAAAAATCCGTAGAATCCGTACGATTTGAAAACAAATCCGTACAATTTTAGGGTTTAAAAAAAAACAATCCGTACAATCCGTACATTTTGGCCACCCTGGTTATAGTAAAAAAATACATTTGGCTTCATGGGTTTTTCAAATAACCTCCTGATTGACTAGTTTTTAATATTTATAACTTACCGATAACCTCCTCTAGTGATTTCTCAATGTCGTTGGAGCAGAGAGACACCGCTACTATCCCTGAATTGAATTATATCAATGTTGTGTCAGAGTGGAATCCCTAAATGAGAACTTATGTATTTATCTTAATCACTTGATCTCAGTTTTAAGTGTTGAGCACCTGTAAATTTAAGGACCAATGCTTGATCCCTCAATATTAGTGCAATATTAGTGGTTCCTACAGAGAATGACTACCACGAAATTATATGAATACATGCTTCAGATGAAGATCATGGCTTGATCTAAAGATTGACAAAACAAAATGGATGAATATCTGGCTGTCTCGTGTTCATTAGTACAGTTAAAACCATAAATCAGTTGACAGGGGTGTATTTTTTTCAGAATTATATCTCCCACAGAAAGTGATTGATGAATAGGAGAACAAAAATCATACGTATATTCATTTCAGTTCAGCGAAAGAAAAAATGTCCAAAACAATGTAACACACGGTGGAAATCATACGTAGAACACGGTACTCTGTAAACCTTTGTCGGAACAGGGATGAAAAGTAAATCCTTAAAATTCCAACTAAAACACTGTTCTGTTTAAGAGGACACAAGTATGTATGCAGGCAGGAATGAAACATGAGATATGAGATTGCTGCAACAGAATTGTTAACAGTAAACAATATTTAAGAGTACCATTGTGAATCACAAATGCAATATTTAGACTAAAACAACGATACGAGATATTAAAGGTTTCCAATTAACGATTGCCTGTTCTTTAACGGTTGTATTTTACTTCCGCTCGTCAGAGTAAAAATATTGCATAATTTAATCAAAACTATCTTGTAGAAATGCAAATTTTCAGATTTCGTGTAAATTTTTCAGCCCCTTGTAGATTTCCCGAACCCTTCCCTTTTTCGATTCTTGAACCTTTACTTTAATTTAGCAATATAGCATTAAAAATCTACATTATTCAGTCATGAAAAGTTAAGACAAAAACAGGGGGGGGGGGGTGTTTACCTGGGTTGCCTACTCTGTTCATAGGGGTTTCTTGGTATGTGAAGAAGGAAAAAACCCTACCGGAGATCGGGACCTCGATCAATCCTAACACCTCATCTAAACCAAAACAGTCTTTTCAAATAAATATGAACAATCAAAGCTATCAAGGAGGTTCATTCCATGTCTTACTTCAACAAAATGTTGTAGCAATCCTCATTGTGTTAATATTCCCACAGCTAACAATTTAGTTTGGGCGACATTTGTTGAAGAAACGTTTAAAAATAAGAAATTAACGTCGCTAAATGTAACAAAAAAAGAGAATTAAAATTCAGAAATATCATTAAAAAGTTCACATGCCGAAAAGTATAAAAACTAATATAAAAAAGATAATAAACGTAATTATAATAAACCTATGAAAATCATAAACCCTATGAACTATAATAAACCTATGAACGTAGTTAAAATGAGTCAAAGCAAGGATGATTATAAAACTGTGTTCCTAAATGGGATTTAACAGCCGTAGATAGGTCCAGAATAGATGTAACTTTTCCTGCGTTCAGATAACAAAACTCCCATTTCACTTCGTCCGAAGCGGGGATTTCCACAGGGTCTATCTGAAAATAAATAATTAGGAAGGTTCCTAAAAACCCTTTTCCCGGAGGTGGGTGGGGGTGGGGCAAATAATGAGACCATGAAAAATTTGTACATTAACTTTTCTAACACAAGAAAACCATTAAAAACATACTTGCTGAGAAAAACATGACGTTTCATTATCAATTGGTAGTCATTTAAAACTTTCAGTCCATTCGTGGACAACAACGCTTTGTTGTAACTATAGAGAGATGGCAATGTCTGATTCAGAACAATACCCGTTAAACCTTTCTGATTAAATATGTGGATAATCTTTGAAAAATAATCAGCAATCGAAACTTCGACATTTTTGATATCGAGGGTCACTTGAAATTACGCTTTAATATCCGGCCCTTGATGCTTAGGATTACCAGGCAATAGTTAAGCATAGTACACCCCCCCCCCCCCTACTGGAAGTATGGGGTTGAAATGTTGGATAAAAAATTCAATCGGGAACGGGATAAATGCTACGTTGAAGATATGGATTCAGGGGATATTAGTTCCATGACTAACAATTGGCCCATTTCTAACACTGAAACGGTCAAGCGATTTAATATAAAACGAACGCCTATTATAATTTTGATTAAAAAAGTTTAAAATTTGTAATTGTCCTGGTCATGTTTAATAAAATATTGCTTATAGTTTTTGACTTTTACTCTGGATTTGGGCCGGGATCCCAAAAACCCAGTCTTTCAATTTGTACCCATTTCTAATACTCAATGTTAGTTTTGGAACTATTGTCCCCTGTGATTGCAAGACTGATAGAAAAGTCAACGTATAATTGATACCTTCTCCAGGAGACATTGAAGAGGAGGGTTGGAAGACAGATTTATCTTGAGGTTTATCTGTCTCGGCTTGTTTAAATCTAGACGACAGAGCGTCACAGTAACGTCGGAAAGCTTCTCATACTCCCTAAATATTGACGTTATAAATTTCACGGAGTTTAATTTAAGGATACCCCCCCCCCGGAGGAAGGAAAATAGATTAAGATGATATGGAAAAAAAAAATCTACTTGGTCCAGTAATATTAATCAATAAAATTTACTGTTGATACATACACAAGTTCCATCTCAAGTAGTCTGACTCTCAGAATTCTGGGCTGTCTGTATGCATGAAGATTCTCGAGAAGAGGTTTCAGATCTTCGGTAGATGGTATAGGTGGTCCTGGAACCCCAGCACAGTCAACGGTCCGGATCTGAATCTTGCTTGAGGCATGGTTGAGTAGTCTCCCCACCTCCACATAAACCTAAAACATTCTCATTTGAATACTTTAAGCTAGTGACTAACAGTTATATTAAAGACTAAACATCTTCTTAATTTTGTCACTTCTTAACTTGACAAGACTAGTCTTGAGTAGTCTCAACTTCCAAAATATCTCCCTAACTTCCAAACTGGACAACTTAACTTCCAAACTAGACAAGACTAGTAGTTGAGTACTTTCAAACAATAAGTCTAAACTTCCAAACTAATAGCCATTACTTCCTAACTAGTAGCCTTAACTTCCAAACTAGTCGTCTCTACTTCCAAACTAGAAGTCTCTTCTTCCAAACTAGTAGGCTCAACTTTCAAACTAGTACTCTCAACTTCCAAACTAGTACTCTCAACTTCCAAACTAGTAGATCCAGCTTTCAAACTAGCAGGTTCAACTTTCAAACTAGTAGGTTCAACTTTCACACTAGTGGATTCAACTTCCAAACTAGTACTCTCAACTTCCAAACTAGTACTCTCAACTTTCAAACTAGTACACTCAACTTCCAAACTAGTAGGTCCAGCTTTCAAACTAGAAGGTTCAACTTTCAAACTAGTAGGTTCAACTTTCAAACTAGTAGGTTCAACTTCCAAACTAGAAGTCTCTTCTTCCAAACTAGTAGGCTCAACTTTCAAACTAGTACTCTCAACTTCCAAACTAGTACTCTCAACTTTCAAACTAGTAGGTTCAACTTTCAAACTAGTAGGTTCAACTTTCAAACTAGTAGGTTCAGCTTTCAAACTGGTACTCTCAACTTCCAAACTAGACAACTTGACTTACAAACTAATCGCCTTATTGGTACAGCAGTGCAAATTAAACTTGTTCCTGGTTCTCGTGCATTAGCGTGATAGGAAACAAGATTCCGTCATATCATATTATTCCGTCTTGGACAGATATTAAGGTTTTTGTAAGAGACAGTTTATACAACTGGACTCTGGAGACACCAATACATACTTAGTAACTTTTTCCCAGACCTTTCTGCAATATAAATCTTAACGAGTCTCCTTCCAAAATTGAGGTCTGTACATTCAAGAACGTCTAGTTAGAACCCCACAACTCACAACAACTTGCATCAAACGGGCACCAAGGACCGTACAAAAACCATTTCAAAGGAGGTTTCCATGAACCCCTGCAGGGACCAGGAAACAGGTTTCTATCAAAACATATCTTAATGTCCTGGTGAGATATTAATGTTTGTCAAGCACACCCTGTAGAATGTAAATGCATAAGTATAAAAGAGCAAATATGGAAGATGATGATCGAAGAATTAAAAAAAGGTATGGAGTATGTTGAGGATGAAGAATGAGAGATAAAAAACTAGAAGGATTAGGATAAGAGATATAAGGAAAAAATGGAAGGTGTAGATTGTAGAGGAGAAAGGATTAGGATTAACATTAAGACAGAAGAGTAAAGGATAAAGATTTAGAATAAAGATCTAAAATGGAAGCTTTAAAATTTAGAATTAAGATGGAAGTTAAAGAGATAAATGATGCACTATTAAAATAAAGATATAAGTATAGGATAGCGATTAAAGGATTGTGACGAAGATGGATGGGTAAAATAGGAGTTCTTCAACAAGAAATGTTGCAAATTTGAGCCAAATAATTCCAAACTCCAAAATATAAAAGGTGTATATCTTGGAACCATCGAAATATCACTAGGGACAAGCAGATATGATTTGATGGAAACCTAATTGTACATTTTCGAAAGAACACTCATGACAATTTACATTGAACAAGGTAATTAATGGAATAACTTTGAACAGAAAAAAATTAACACTCTTTAGCACTTGAGGAAAACAACTGTGATAGCTTGCCCGTAAATTTAAAAATCTCGTGTGAATTTTTCTGAAGATTTTTTGCCTATGCCCCATGGAACCCTGGAGTTTCCATAAAAATGTTCAACCAATTCGGTCCAGCCGTTTAGCCAGCTATAGTTAACATATATATATATATATTAACAAATATATACAAACCTGCTCAGAAGAAGCGTCGCAGTTGACCTCGATTCTACATTCTCCCTTCTCCGAAATTAACTGGATCCTCACCTAAAACATAAGTACAATAAAATCAATTTCTTCAAAAAGTTGGATATTGTTTTTCTATGCAACTTTTCAGAAGTCTCGGCAGAATAAATCATGCTAAAGAATTTATTTTAAAAGTAAGCGGACAGCTCCTTGGCTTTACAAGTTCAATACAGTGTTACCTTCAAATGATGCAATGTAAAGAAGAATTGAAACTTATCAGGCTTTCACTTATTGATTTTTTTTTTATGAATTACCAAAGAAAGAAACATGTTCAGTCTCTTGCAGAGAATCATGAATATACAGGAGCCAGATTTATAACCATTTTTTTCTAGTGCGGATCTTAAAACTAACCGTGTTGAAGAGACTTGTGAGGTACTCCTCCAGGTTTCCGGATAAATCATAGACGAGAACCGCAATACATCCGTCCTAGGAACATTCAAATATTATCTTGCAAAATAATCTTCTACATCATTTACGCGATTTTTATCAGTAATTGCAGAAAAATGTAGTCAATTAAAAGGTCGACTTAGTAAATAAAGTAATTTTTATGCATTTTTAATAATTTAGTCTTTTCTCAACATTGATTTAATTCTCCCGTACTAGCGTTAAAGGGAGTGACAGGCTATGTAGGGAGGTTGAACCGTGTATACAGTGTTGTGGAAAGCTTCTTTCGGATTCATTTGAGCCATATTAAACTTTTTAAAGATCTGTAAATCCTGAATTTGAGCGCAAATTCGATGTTGAAAACTCCTACTTTGGGGGTGGATACGTTTTCAGAATTAGTTTTCTTTAAATTATTAAATAACGACGAAATAAAATGTAAAAAAGTTCTACAATAAACTACAGACGTCATGTATAGGAACATGTTGAGAAAATAAAAATTTATCTTTTCATCGAAAATAAGCAATCTTGTTCAATTATTAGTTTCTATTATCTCATTATTTTGGTTCCTCATTATTCACAATGATTTTCGCAGATTTTCTAGAATTATTATTGAAAAGACATTTAAAGAGTTTGAAGAAATCTGCGAATAAATTCAAACAAAATTAGAAATTCAATATAATAATGAAAATGAAATAATCGATCTTAGCATTGATCTATTGACAAATTTCTTTTGAGAAATATGTTCGTTACCATCCAATTAGATTACTGTATAATTTTTACTTTATTTTTATGTTGTCGTTATTTAATAATTAAAAAAAAAAAACTAATTCTGAAACGTATCCACCCCCAAAGTAGGAGTTTTAAATGTTGAATTTGCGCTCAAACTCAGGATTTACCGATCTTTAAAAAGTTTGATATGTCTCATATGAATCCGAAAAAAGTTTTCCACAACACTGCATACTCAGTTCAACTACCTTACATAGCAGGTCAATCCCTTTAATAAACTTAAAATTGAATCTTTCTGAGTTGAAAACTTTAGAATGGTGGATATAGAGATTAATGCTTGATCCACTCTTTTCTTAATATCGAGACTAACCTAATTTTGAACTTGTCTCACAATAAGTGTATAAAATTCAACCAATCAGAATCGCGTACATGGAAACAGATAAATTTGAAATTTAGCGCGCCATTTAAGATTAATATACAATTTTAAAAACCGGTTTTTTAATTTTTCTCTAATTTATCAAAGAAAGAATGGTATAAGAAGAAAATCCAAAGTGTGTCCATTGCATGCTCAGATTAAGTAATAGAGATAAGGGATATCTCATTCTAAAGTTTTCAGCTCAGGGTGAATAATTGATAAGAAGGGAAAATACTTAGTATTGCTCGTTAAAAATGTGAATCACCTGGGAGAGAGCGGATAGCAGAGCATGTTCTTCAAGCTTCAGTACCGTTTCACCGTTTACAAGAAAGGGGGTATACCTAGAGATAGAGGTTTAAGGTTTACTAGAAGAGGTAACACCTAGACATAAAGGTTTAAGGTTAACTAGAAGAGGGTGTACCTAGACATAGAGGTTTAAGGTTAACTAGAATAGGGTATACCTAGACATAGAGGTTTAAGGTTTACTAGAAGAGGGTATACCTTGACATATAGGTTTAAGGTTTACTAGAAGAGGGTGTACCTAGACATAGAGGTTTAAGGTTAACTAGAAGAGGGTATACCTAGACATAGAGGTTTAAGGTTAACTAGAAGAGGGTATACCTTGACATAGAGGTTTAAGGTTTACTAGAAGAGGGTATACCTTGACAAAGAGGTTTAAGGTTTACTAGAAGAGGGTATACCTTGACATAGAGGTTTAAGGTTTACTAGAAGAGGGTATACATAGACATAGAGGTTTAAGGTTTGCTAGAAGAGGGTATACATAGACATAGAGGTTTAAGGTTTACTAGAAGAGGGTGTACCTAGACATAAAAGTTTAAGGTTAACTAGAAGAGGATACACAAAGACAGAGGTTTAAGGTTTACTAGAAGCGGGTATACCTAGAGATAGAGGTTTAAGGTTACCTAGAAGAGGATACACCTAGACATAGAGGTTTAAGGTTTATTAGAAGAGGATATACCTTGAGATAGAGGTTAAGTTTTACTAGGAGTGGGTATACCTAAAAATAGGTTTAAGGTTTCCTGGGAGGGGAGTATACCTAGAAAAATAGGTTTAAGGCTTACTAGGAAGGGGGTATACCAAGACAAATAAGTTTAGGGTTTACCAGGAGGATAATACAAAAACAAATAGGTTTAAGGTTTAATAATAATAATCAGTAATAAATATAAAGATACTTAACACAAGTTGCAGAACAACCAGAAGATCGAACTAATCGGATCAGGGGCGTATTCAGTAATTTGTCCTAGAGGGGCCCTCAGCATTCATCGGGGCCCAAAATACGCCTCTGATCCGGATAGATTAAAGTTTGAGAAAAAGAACTGAAATAAATATTCTTACTTCCTAATTCCGCTGTCTATAGCCCAGCTGGCGACAGTTTCGCCTGACATCCGAGAAAAGTAGAAGTCGCTGAAGAAAGAGCTATTCCTAAAAAAAAATAATTTAAAGGAAATTTTTATTTTAGGTTAACAACTGAACACAGTCCGGTTCAAAACGCATCACACTTTCCCTGAATGGTTTGACAAATCCATAGAACTGATTATTGATTAGCTCGTATATCCATGAAAAAATGACAAATTATTAGTTTTTAAAATTAATTTTCTAAATCAGAACAATTCTTTTTAACAGGAGGAAAATAAGCTAACTTGTTTAATATAAAGACGTACGTTTCAGAACTTACTTTAAATTATTGCAAAACTGACCTGAAGGTTTTGATACAAATACTGGTCAACTGTTCTCTTGGCTCTACGTCTGACAACTCCAAACCTCCAAAATGTAGGAGCCTACAGAAAGCCAAACTTATCAGTTTCAAATAAACCGACAAAAATTTTCAAATTTTTTTCTTTTCTTTACCCCCTCCCCAGAAGTTAAATTTGCTGGCGCAGAATTATTTTAAAGGGTTTTATTTACCGAATGGAGGTGAAATAAAAGAGTCCTAAATAATATTTTTAAGTACCAAATAAATGAAAAAGTTGCTTTTGTTGTCCAATTTAATTTTCCAATATCATAAAAATACCCCCCCACACTTGGGGGTAATTATGAAAAATAAACGACGAGTTTACTGTTCATAATCTCAGTATAATTAGATGAATAAGTCTAGGTGCCTCAGAGATCTTGATCCACTAGCAAGAGAAGAGAACGTGTCACTTAAGCTAATCTGACGACTCTCCACCTTCATCTCACCACCGTACTAAACAATATAATAAATACTCCGCCCTCACCTCACAAAATACTAAAATAGAATATTCCGCCCCAACCTCACCTAATAATAACCTCGGAAAATAATAAATATAATATAATACTCCGCCCTAACCTCGGAAAATAATCAATATAAAAGAATATTCCGCCCTAACCTCACTTAATAATATAATACTCCGCCCTAACCTCGGAAAATAATATATATAATAGAATACTCCGCCCTAACCTCGCTTAATAATATAATACTCCGCCCTAACCTCGGAAAATAATATAATAGAATACTCCGCCCTAACCTCGGAAAATAATATAATATACTTCTCCACCCTAACCTCGGAAAATAATAAATATAATAGAATACACCGCCCTAACCTCACTCAATAATATAATACTCCGCCCTAACCTCGGAAAATAATATAAAAGAATACTCCGCCCTAACCTCACTTAATAATATAATACTCCGCCCTAACCTCGGAAAATAATAAATACAATAGAATACACCGCCCTAACCTCACGTAATACAAAAGAATACTCCGCCCTAACCTCGGAAAATAATAAATATAATAGAGTACACCGCCCTAACCTCACGTAATACACAAGAATACTCCGCCCTAACCTCGGAAAATAATAATGAACGAAAGCTTAAATATTATGCCTAGTGGGTCAGGTATAACCACTACACGAATATACAAGAAAATAACCACAAAAATATAAATATTTTTTAAAAAAATGTTTACCTCTGTAAAAGGTCACTTAAGTTTCAGAAAAAAAGTAAGTTAAGAAAATAAATCTCACCCCAGAACAGGTAGTGCGGAGTTGGAAGGATGGGAGGCTAAAGGCAAACAAAGGGGCCAGGTACTGCCGAACCTCCTTCTCCATATCCTCCTCGAAGATCTCGAAATGAGAAACCTCTACATTGCTCTCTTCCGCTAATCTAGATTACTATAGTTAATCATGGTGTTAAAGCCCGTCGGTTAAAGGGTCTAACAGGAGAATTTTAGTACTTCGGCAAGCATCAACATTCTAACATTTTGTTTTAGATAAATTTTAGTGCTATCCACCAACTTCAATTAAAAGTATTAATTATAAAAAACCTTTTTTATAAAATGGCTTTCTGTGACAAAAAAAACAACATTTTAATGAAGATTAAGATTATCAATTTTATCTAAATATTGTTATATTCCAGACAGTCATTTAAATCTTTAAAGCTTTTAGCCGATTTAAAAATTCAGATTTTTAAGGGTTCCTGCCATTGTTTTTGCAGTAGAAATGCGCGAAAAAAAAAATTGGTTCACGATTTTATCGCTTTTGAGATGAAAATGCGCGAATTTACTCACGAAATCTTCGCAAAGCGTTTAGTTTTATTACATAATTGTCCAAAGGGACGTCAAGTAACTTGACGTCCCTCTGTTAGGGTGAAAATATCAAACAAATTTACCTGTGAGAAGAGCTGAAGAAATCTCCAGTGATAACACTGACGGTCAGCATCACTTCTCGCTTTGGGTGCAAGAACAACTTATAATACCTTGACAAATTGTATAGTTAACACGGATGAGAGGTGTACTGACTGATAAATACAGATTTTTAGGGGAAATAAAACGATGAATACTTTGCACGAACAAGGTTCACATAAATTTCTTGAGAAACTAAAAATATTTGAAAAAATCCTCAGAGTTTCGTCTAACGTATAACAAGTTTCTTAGCTATAAAAATAGACACTCGATAATATGTCAAGAACCCGGCTAAGCCTAAATAACTCCCTACCGTTTACCCGCGAAAGGTCTTAAATTACGATTTCAGCTTTTGTGCCCAAAGTCGACCCACTCAAAATTAAGCTAAGAACATTTCCGTGGTTCTGCAGAAATACCCCCCCCCCCGTATCACTCAAGTTAAAAATATTAAGATACTATACTAATTGAGTAAAAAGCACCTCTCAGTTAGATGTGGAGGGATACAGTAATCGGAGGTATTCTCGAGAGAAGTATATATCAACATGGTAGCTAGTGGCTGATCTTCCACGCCACCCGAGTTCCCGCAAGTCTATACGAACGAACTCTTTCTTACTGGAAGACAAGAATATCGCGAAATTGAAACATTAACATTTTCACAATTCCATAATTATACCCCACGGCCCCCCTTTCCGAATCCGGACAAAGAAGGTCTGTTAAAATCCAACTCCTCAAACCATGGTATTGATCTTAATATTCAATGAAGACATCATTTTAGTGAATATTGCTGAAATTGAAAAAAGCCAGGAAAATATTAATCTTGAGGACTGAAATTTTGAAATTTGTTAAAAAATAATATTTAACATATAGTAGAAAGAATTTTTCCTCTAGTACTGCTTTTTGACTCGTTTTCGTGATCATCTCGTCATCGTGTAGAATCCAGCTCGATCCAGACTTAACAAACACCACGTAGTGGGGTTTGTTTAACTAAATCAAAATAAACATCAAACAAAGTATAAAACGTCGAGTGTCCAGTCTCAAGCATCAAGTGTCGAGTATAAAGATCAACAGTCACCCATCAAGATCAAGCATAATCAATCAAGATTCAACCAATCAACTATCAAGTGATCACCAATCAACCATCAAGATCACCCAGTCGAATATCAACCAATCAACTATCAACCAATCAACTATCAACCAATCAACTATCAACCAATCAACTATCAACCAATCAACTATCAACCATCAAGATCAACTATCTGCATCAAGATCTATTATCAAGAATCAACCATCAACCATCAACCAATCAACTATCAACCCAATCAAATGTATATTTCAAACCAATGAAATGTACATTTGATGTTAAATTTTCCTTGAATTTGTGTACTATCACTGCAGTAAGTTTGTAGAAGCTAGAGAACTTATGCATCGTCGATGCAGACAGTTTATTTAAAACCTTCGAGTTGAGATCTAAATATAAAAAAATATGGCTAGGTACACAATGGTAGAGATATAAGTAAATCTAATGTAGTTCATTTTCTGAAATATAGGTGCCAGGCTAGTAGGGCACTTCGTGCCCTCATCTAGTGTTCTCTTTGTGTACATTATTAAACAATACAAAAAAAAGTTCGCGTATTCCATAAAAAATTCAGCCCCTTTAGTCCAGCTCGTCCAGCTGTTTACCCGGATATAGGTGACTTACATATGAATATCTTGTTATATTATGTTGACAAAAAGACAGACAAGAATAATAAATCTATAGATTAGGTTATTAGTGACTTCGTGGTTAATATAAATAAATGGGAAGGAAAACCTCAAACCCCCGTGGATAAGTAAACTCAGAATGATCTGTAAATAAATGGGAAGGAAACCCCCAAACCCCTGTGGATAAGTAAAATCAGAGTGATCTGTAAATAAATGGGAAGGAAAACCCCAAACCCCTGTGGTTAAGTAAAACCGTAGGTATGCGTGAAGTTAAGTCAGTAAACATGTGGGTAAAAATATTTGGGTATGTACATGTTGGTTAAGGAAAGAACGTATAAAATAAATAAAAATGTAGGTGGGAAAATACTGTCAATACTGGTCAGTGTACATATAAGAGGATATATTATGATATGAAATGAAGAATAGCATGTAGAATAACATGGGGAATAACATGTGGAATAACATGTGGAATAACATGTGGAATAACATGCGGAATAACATGTAACACGTAGAATCAAACGTAGAATCAAACGTAGAATCAAACGTAGAATGAGATGTAGAATGAGATGTAGAATGAAATGTAGAATGAAATGTAGAATGAAGTGTAGAGGTGATCTTAAGTGACTCGAGAAAATAAAGCAATGCCCGCCATTGCAACGGTATCCTTGAAGCCGTGATATGATCAAAAATGTGGAGAAGATGTTACGTAGTTTTCATTAAACTCAACAAGTGTTTACGTCAGTGAATTTCTCTAGGGTTACTTTAAAGCAAAAAATGCGCAGTCACTTTTTAAAGAAAACACAAATAAAAAATAAACAAAAACAAAAAATGGATAATTGATTTATTTTCTAGGACCGAATTGAGTTGCGTCGCTGAACTACTCACTGCCGATTCAATTTCAAGGTAAAGAAAGGATTTGAATTGATTCAAATTGAACCGGCGCAGTTGAAATTCACTAAATTCGGTGCTGATCTAGTGATCATACAAAGTTACCGTTGTAAATCGGGTATTGCGAATAAGGTCACTTGAAATTGCATTTACAGTCCCTTAGAGATAAGAAGCCTGTAAATCAAATCAATTGATTAAATACCTGTCGTGAACTGCATTTTTCTGATTTCTCGTTCACCAGTGTCCGCTACACGGTTAATAGAGAAGATCAGGTTTGAAGCGAGCTTCTTGAAAGTATCATGAATTTCCTAGAATTAATCAAAGCGTTAATTTTATTCGACTTCTTCACAGAACCAAAGCCCCCGATTTAATAGCTTCAGCTAGAGTCGTAATTCCTTAAATACAGATGTAATGCTCAATCTTGGAGACTTGGACCCAACTCTGACGACAGCTTGTGTCACTTGATACAGCTGCAATTCTTCAGTTAGACTTGCGGAGATGGGCCCGATGAAAAAAACCGTCTCATCTTATCGTTAATGTTTTATTCTTATCAAATCCCATAATCTAATCCCAGAGCCCGCCAATCTTGACCATGAAAATCCACAAAACACAATATTAAACCGGTTTTTATAAACTCAACTC
Organism: Eurytemora carolleeae; assembly: GCF_000591075.1. Taxonomy (NCBI): domain Eukaryota; kingdom Metazoa; phylum Arthropoda; class Copepoda; order Calanoida; family Temoridae; genus Eurytemora; species Eurytemora carolleeae. The sequence goes on along the minus strand of NW_019396278.1, from coordinate 11,089 downwards.
GGCAGTTTTATATCAAGACTGGAGTCGAAAATAAGGCTCAATGAAAGCTTACACCTGAGCACCTGAATCGTATTTTCTGAGTCACGGGGTTTCCATTTAACAGAAAATGAATTATTTACTCTCAGACAAATTAGTATCAATGGAAATTTAAACCCCCTCGGGATTCAATAACCCCGAGGGCGTGCTCTGTTTAAATAAAACTTCTTAAATTGGCAAATCTGCGATATAAATAAAAAAATTACATTATTGTTAGGATAAGTCCAGATCAAAACTTAAGCAGGCTTTTAAACTCGGCACTACTAAAACCTACTTCAATTAAAATCGGTTCTTAAACCAAAAATTTTACTTGTCAAAAATCCTCAATATTGTCGACAATCGGATTTATATTTTCAAAAATTCAAATAAATGGAAATTTCTGCTAAAAAAAAATCGAACACCAATAATTGGATATTTTTATATTTTTAACCAAATTAAATAGTTAATAAAATTCATTTAGAATCAAGAATTTTAATTCAATGAACATGGAAGGTTTTGAAGATCTTTCGTAAGTGATGCTTAAAATTGATCGTGAAACTAAGATAATGCGGAGGATCCGGATTTTAAGCACTGCTGAAAACCTTGTAATTACCTGCTCCAACTTGGTGTCCTGTCCGCCGGGGTTAAGGTATATAAAAGACTCCTTCCCCCCAGCTTCACCAGTACAGTATACCAACCTAAACAATAACATTTTATTTATAAATCAAGGCTTTAAGTGAACTGTTTAGTTGCCCAAATACTGCCTAAAAAGACTTTAAAGTAAAATCAGTAAAAATTACATCAAAAAAACTTTTTCGGACCGGCCGCATTTTGACAGTCAGTTAGTTAGGGGTTTGATTTTTACTATAATAAACTCCCCGACTGTTAAAAATAAAGTTTTTTGGAGACTACGTTAAAATATCCGTCAAAAAACCCAGAAGAATCAGCTTAAAGTCATGAAACGAAATTTTTGTTTAATGTAAGACCTTTGAATTGATTTCTACAATTTCTAAAATATTAATTTGCTTAAAATTCCCTAGGTGGCATTTTCTGAAAATTGAGACCGGTAGCCTGCATATAAACATAATCCAAAGAAAAAGTTGAGGTGTTTTGACTTGAAACCTGATGTCCCATTTTCAGCAGTGTGTGCCCTACAGAATTTAATAAATAAAATCTGATGGTCCATTTTCAGCAGTGTAGCACTAATAAATAAAAGCGCTCAAAATTTCCCAATTGAAGCCCTGTAGTGCACTCCTGAAAAATAAAGTTCCCTAGGAATCTTATCAAAAGAAAAATTTCTTACCTTTCAAAGGATTCCTCGAGAGCAGTATTCTTCAGGTAATCCTCCAGAGAAGATAAGATCTCCATGAGGAACTCCGCACAGTCACCTTCGTGGTTAATATTCTTTTGCCAAACCTGTACAAGAATACATGTCAATTAACTAATCGTCGCTTTCATTTAACCCTCTGATCAGTGCTAAGGATGCGGATCCGTATCATATTTAGCTTCCCGGCTTTCCGGATCAAAGGGGCAAAATATGAATCAAAAACTGCAAACAAAAATATTTGCTCTCAGAACCCAAATCTGAGTACAAGGGGTCCGGATCCTAAGTATGGAATCCTGGTAAGAAGTGTACACGTTTTTATCTCATGATTAGAATTCATTTAAGTAATATTAGTAATTATCAGGACAGTTTCATTTCTTATATATCTAAATATTTGTGAATGTATTTAATTAAAATTTTGTACACGTAACTTAAAACTTAGTACAGGGTTCTTCCAGGTGCAAATTTGGGTCAGTTTACCTGACCCGATTAACCTGAGGGATAAACTCACCCGGACCAAATATAACGCCCGGTCTGGATGTAACGCTACACCGGGGTACTATTTCCCCCAAGAATCCAGCCCATTCGGTACAGCCGTTTGGCTAGCAATAGCAAACATATAACTATACATACAAAGATATGAGCAAGAAGCTTTATTATAAAGATAAAACTAATAAAGGTCGTATGAAATGTGAGAAAAGATTTAGTTTTTTAGTGCATAAGGTGTCTAACGTAACTAAGATTTATCCTATTAAACCACTGCCCACACTGCTGAAAATGACCCATCAGGTTTCCAGTCAAAACACCTAATGTTTTACTTCGGAATATATTAACATGCAGGCTTCTGAGTTATTATCTAAATTTACAGAAAATGTCACCTAGGGAATTTTCATTAAATCCATTTTAAGGAAATTGTAGAAGTAAAGTGCATTTTTAAGTCTAGACTCAACCATAACTGAAGGTTCAAAGATCCAACAAGATAAATCCGTTTTTTTGTAATATTTTTAGAACCGTAGATGGCAGGATCCCCAAATTTTGTAAATTTTCCTCAGCAGTCATAAGACATGTTCAAGCAAAAAAAATAAAAGCCTTAAGCGAACTGTATAGTTGCCAGATTACTTCCTAAAGAAGACTTGGAGTAAAATCAGTAAAAATTACACCAAAAAAACCTTTTCAGGTCGCATTTTGACAGTCAGGCAGTTGACTTAAGGGTTCGATTTTTTGCTACAGTAAGTTTCACGACTGTTAAACTATAAAAATTTGGAGACCATGTCATACTGTAAAATAAATATCATCAAAAAACCAAGAATAAGCAGATTTAAGTCTTGAAACGAAATTTTTGTTTAATTAAGACCTTAAATGCCCTTGATTTCTACAATTTCTTACAATTGATTTGCTCAAAATTCCCTAGGTGGCATTTTCTGAAAATTGAGATAATACTTGCTTTATACTTGTACCGCAAATATAATCATCAATCTGTAATTGTTAACTCGTTCTGTACACACATGCATGTATTTTAGCAATAAACTTTCTTATCTTATCGTATCTTATTTCAGTAGCCTGCATATAAACATAACCCAAAGAAAAAGTTTAAGTGTTTGGACTTGAAACCTAATGTCCCATTTTCAGCAGTGTGTGCCCTACAGAATTTAATAAATAAAAACTTACCTTGCAAAAGTTACTCATACACTCCGATATCTCATCTTCTCCGACCTGAACATATAATCTTATCAGGAAAAGTAAACTTGGAGAGGAGTATAAGGAAGGAAAAGAAAGACAAGTCTAAGGAAAGGAAATAAAAGTCTAAGGAGAGGAAATAAAAGTCTAAGAGAGAGGAAATAATAGAGCTATGGAGAGGAAATAAAAGATCTATTGAGAGGAATAAAAAACCTAAGAAGAGCGAATAAAAAGTCTGAAGAGGGAAAAAAAATCTAAGGAGGAAGAATAAAAAGGTCTAAGAGGAAATAAAAAGGATAAGAACATGGAATCAAAGAGCTATGGAGTGGGAATAAAAGGGCTCAGAAGAGACAAAAAATGATCTTCTATGGAGAGAAAATTAAATTTCTCAGCTGAAGGAATAAAATAGCTACGTAGAGGAAATTAAATTTCTCAAGAGAGGGAATAAAAGATCCATGCAGAAAAATTACTGTGGCTGCTATGGAAAAGAGAAAAAAAAATGGCGCAGGACAAAGAATAAAGATCATTCGAGAGGGAATAGAGCTATGGAGATTAAATATAAAAGACTGATATGATTTTTAAAAAATCTTAGAACCATCTATATATAAATTTGGCTGTCTGTCTGTATCCAATAACCGTCAAAACGGTTGAACCGATCGGGCCCAAATTTTTTGTGGGGCCTCACTTGAGCCCAGGGAAGGTTTATGAAAGATCAAAATTTTAAAAATTTTTGTTTTTAAGTTTTTTATTTTTGAAAAAAAATTGAAAACCTGCAAAAAAATATTATGAAATTCGGAAACTTTTTTTGTTTTTGTTTTATACTTTACAAAGAGAAGATGTTCAGAGATAAAGCCACAATTAAAAGTTGAAATAGAAGATGGGCGCGAAGCGCCCTAAAAGCCTAGCATTTAATAAACAGCGATACTAAATTAATATGTCAATTGTAGACTTAGTTGAACCAGCTCTCTTCATCTTGAGCCGACGCAAAAAAGATTTGGATTAACTAAGTCTCTGTAAACATTAAACCTTGAGATCAGTAAAAAGAGGAAATCAAACATTGATCTTGATTTACACATCAAAAGTTTGCAGCTCTGGTCTCTTAAAACATTAAATTCCCGTTGTAAGATGCTACCTGGTTAAGCAAAGCAGTTAACATGAGCTGAAGAGCTAGAATCTTGTCACCTGAAAAAAAGGGACATGAAAAGCTTCTATACATTACTACCCTGGGGGAGTAAGCAACTATTAACCAAATCAAAAACCAAAATTAATCTTGGAATTAAGAAATATGCGGACCTATGGATCCGGCTCAATTTTAAATTTTTTCACTCAGCAAAAATGATGAATGTAAATAAAAGGATATCATTAAAAGTTCCTAGTCATAAAATCGAAAACAATTGTTAACAAATTAGAACTGGTTTTGGAACTTTGTTTTACAGGAGGATCCTGGATTCGGATCAAAACAAAATGGGTCCTAGGCGCCAGAAGAGATAACTCATAGAGTTAAAATTCTACTCATTGATCATGGTTTCAGCCAAGGAGAATTGAATAGAAGGAGGGGGCGATAGGGTTTCCGTACACTTTGCTGTCACGTTTTTGGACTGCTTTTTCGTAACAATAACAAAGGCAGCCGATCTAATGCAAAAAACATGATTTAGTATACGGTGAATCTTCATCTAACGCCAGAGATGCCAGATGTCCGTTTATCATATGTGTTATTGTTTACAATCTTTATTTTTGTTGTTACGCAAAAATTAATTGTCCAGCAGTCCAAAAACGTCACTGCAAAGTGTATGGAAACCCTATCGCCCCCTCCTTCTATTCAATTCTCCTTGGCTGAGACCATGAATAATGAGTAGAGTTTTAACTATCGCCCCCTCCTTCTGTTCAATTCTCCTTGGTTTCAGCGAGATTAAATAAAATATATTTTCTTTCAACTTAACCGTTATTTACTCAAAAACTTTGTGAAAACAAAAAAAGGTTACTATTTGAGACACTGTGCACTATGTAAATACAAAAAATGCTGCTTTATCTTTTCTCTAGAAGTAGAGATGCAGGTTCTGTATTAACATTAAAAACGAACAATTCTTGAATTAATCCAAAAATTGTGAATTATGGTCATTCTCAGGACGACAGTAACAGGTTTTCTTTTCAGATGTAATATGGTTTTTTTTTAAAGGGAGAACCTTTTGTCAGAGAAGTAAAAAAAGAACGTCAAAAAGCAAAAAGAATAAAAAAGAAATAAGAAATGCCAAAATTTTCAGAATTGTTCTCAAAAAATTAATAACTAAAAAGAGAACCCGTCCATCGTTTATAAAATTTCAACGTATGTTAAATATGCATTAAATCTGCCTTATTTTAAAACAGAAAAAAAGAAACTTAGTTTTATTTTCTTAGCTATTGTTACAACCATTACACCCCTGATGGCGAAAGGACAATCAACGTAACTTAAAACCAAAACATCAGGTTATGGTGGTATATTTAAGCCTTTCTGTAATTGATTTTCGCTGACAAGTTAAAAAATTAAAAATCTTGCAAGGATATTAATTCTGTAGGGGCGTCTTCTTTTTCACCTTTTAAGAAAATAGTCTATTTCTCCAATTTAGCATTAACTAAATGGATTATCTCCCAGGTAGACTAAGGATTAAAATACAATAAAAAATCATGGGGAAATCGCCCCCCCCCCATACGACTTTATGTATAAATGACCAGTCACCAGTTTGAAAAAACCCTTGATTCAATAAAACTTACTGTCGAATGAGGACTCGGTCGGTATAGCAAGAATCACGTCACGATAGCTTTTCACATTAGCCAAAACCTTGAATAAAATGCTTGTAAAATTATATTTGTATCAGTGCTTAACATGCGGGGGGGGGGATAAAATAAGTTGTTTCTAATATGAATTCTTCCCCCTCATTTCCTCGATAAAATTATGCCTGAATTTTTAATGATAGCTTAGACATTTGTGTAAATCCCGAATTTTAAATTTCGAAATATGGAACTATTCTGTATCATTACTAAAAGGTTCAACAATATATATAATGCTGGTACTAAAGAAGAAATACTTAAACTAAAGCTAGTCCTGCAATGATTGATCATCACGGGATATAGAAGAGGAATAAAATTAATCCGCGGGTTTTCACAAGATGGAAGTCAATGCTTGATCCGGAGATTCGCAATACACACTGCCGACTTAAGAATACTAATAATCCAGATCGCTTACTCTCGATATCCATTGTGGGCACTTTTATTTGAGGATTAATGCTTATCTTTTAGAGTCAGTTATCACTTTAAGGTACAAATACACTGCGAATATCGCATTAAAGATAAATAATATTCAGATTAAAAAAGATAAATAATATTAAAAGCATTGATCTCAACATCCACTTTACACGAGTTTAAAGCTTTGGCCAGTAATCTTAAAACCACACTTCTTCATCCGCATATTTGAAATTCAAGATTAAATAAGCAAGTAACCTTTTCCTCATTAACATATAGTCAAAAAAACCTGTATAACGGAGCTCATGAAACAGATGCTTTCAGGGTTAGGAATACCAACCGTCAGACTGATCTGAAAAATGATATTTCAAGGAAATGTCCAAATTTCTTATTCACGTTTCCTTGTATAATGTCAGGTTATGTTTGGCATTTTAGATCTGTCAATTCTGACATTTTTCAGGATTAAAAAAAGATGTGGCACCCTATGGAGCCATTATAAATTTTTTTAAGTTTAATTTTAAGATATCAAAAAATTAAGTGAATTTTCAGGTTAATTTTAAGATATTTAAACAAATGCAGGCTCATTTTTTAAAATAATTGTCATTTGACATTTCGCACCAAAAAGTTAAGGTCTGAGTCATTTTCGGACAGTATCTAGGTAGCCAGGCAGTTGGCTTAGGGCTACGATTACTCTTATGTCCAGTAAAAAATGTAAAAAAAACGCCTGAATTTACAGAACTAAAAACAACGCCGAAAAACCTGAAATTGTTTCAACAGTGTGTACTAAATATACCAGATATTTAATATTTAGGTTCGGGCATGCGCATTTTTTCATTTTAACAACGTTATCGTCAATTAATGAACTTAAATTTTTATCAGCAGTAACGAAAAAGTAACACTAAAACGTTGCGCCTTGAAGCCTGAAGTGCGTTGAAAAAGTATCTAAAGTGAAGGTTAAGCTCAAATCCGTGCGATACTACCTCGCCGATCAGAGTGCACAGACAAACATAAGTTACCCCACACAATAAGAAAACTGAATTTTTTTATCTGGAATATTTGAAAATTACAGGACTGGAGCAAGATGGATTAATGCAATTACTTCTCAATAAAATACCTCATAGTTTCACCCAAGGAGATATTGAATAGAAGGAGGGGGCGATAGGGTTTCTGTACACTTTGCTGTGACGTTTTTGGACTGCTGAAGAACTAGTTTTTGCGTAACAATAACAAAGGCAGCCGATCTAATGTAAAAAAACATGAGTTAGTAAACTGTTCAAGTAGTATTTTTAACTTAATAAAAAAGGTTAAAAAAGGTATGATTTTAGTTCTATACGAAAAGGACCTTATTACAGAGACATTTTCGACCAAATTCGAGGTTGTCCTGTCTTAGCACTGGTTTAACGAATATTCTTATGAATCGGTAAAATCACAAAATAAAATGAACCTACTGAGAAGACAAAAGACAACCGATTTATAGAAGGAATATAATTATATCGTGCACCAGGGGTATATATTTCCCAAAAATCTTTAGGCCATCTGAACAAAAAAAAACCAGTGCTTAGAATACGGAACCGTTGGATCCGCAAGATTTTGGCTTCCTGGATCCGGATCCGCAAACATATGCGGATCCACGGGTCCGGATCTAATGGATAAAATATCAACCAAATACTGCAAAAACAACTTATTACTTCCTAAAATTCAAATCTGAGCAAAAAATTTAAAATTGTTTTTTAATAAAAAGTTCTTTTGATTTATAAGAAATGCAGTGCAGATCCAGGATCCGGATCCTAAGCACTGCATATCACACTCCAATTCAACGAATAAAACTTAAATCATTTACAACTTATGGGTAAACAAAAGATTTTCACACGGGGGATATTTTGAGAAAATATTCCCTCTTAATTGCATTAAGTAATACTAAAATGCTCGCCTACGCCTCAGGGCTTATTGATTTAAGCCCGTCATGATGGAAAATGGTGTATTTAAGGATTATTAGAATATTAATTCGAGAAAAGTTGTTAGGGTCTTCTTAAACCAGTAACAGGTACAATATATACTCAAAAGTTCATAAGTAAAAAAAAACATGAGTATGCTGAATTATATTTTTTAACAATTAACCAAAAGAAGGGAGGTTGATACGCTGCGGAAAATCTCAAGGAGGGACTTCGAAAGGCAAGTTTCTTAAATTACAGTACAATTTTAGGAAAGAAAATGAAAATCTAGATGAAGTTTAGCCTTTTGATAAGTATGACATAAATTAGCGAGAACCGGAATTTTACTAACCTTACTCGCCATCTTGTTCTTCTTAGAGACCGTATCAGACGTACTTGCTTCACATACTAAAATAGAGGATAGGTTAAACTCGATAATCCTTGAAATGAGAATCGGTCGGTTTTACTTGTTGAAATTACAGAAGAAGATCTAGAGAAATGTGACGCGATTATGAACACTTACAAAGATACCTTTCAGTACTTTAACCTCAAGTTATTGATTGTACACATGATTCAATCATTTAAGGGAAATTAATGATCTACTAAGAGGGAGGGGGAGGGAGGGGGGGATACTCTGAACAATTGTTTAATAATTAAACCCCGCCGGGCATTAACTAAGTTTCAACATAATATTTTTTGTTTTACTTCCAATTTAGGTTAGGTCAAAATTCAGCAGAGTCCTAAAGCTAGAACATGCTAGGGGCCTGGCACTGCGGCCTAATGTTAATTCTACACTAAGATACTGTGAAAAAATGGATGGAAGGTAGGGAGGCGGGGCGGGGTTGTGTCAAAATATCATACGAGGAAATAACGTATTTTCAAAACAATT